>NC_142376.1:6370000-6500000 GCF_059441005.1 Hippichthys cyanospilos
ATGGAATTGCCATTAATTTCAGTCGGAAAAGATGATTTCTGTCACAGAACAAATTAGACGCATCTGTCAAGATCCAACATGGTTATTAAATTGTTTTCTTGGTTCTATTGTGGTTATCATGAATAACTGTTGAGAAGCTACATTTCAGTTGCATTAATTATTTAAAGAAAACTCATATTTTAAAGTAAAATTCAGACTAATATTTCTTAACTGTACACAGTGTAAGGATGTCCTGTATTTGGCTGTGAAAGTAATATTAATCAAATAAAATAAGAGCCTTATTCTCGAAACGTCAGTTCTTCAAGCGTCTTAAAGGGACAATGTGCAAGATTTAGACCGTTTTTCATCATGGACAGCAGGAGGTGCTGCATTTACCATTGTCCGTCGCTATAACAGAACATGGCCGCCTCCGGAGGAGTGCCATCGATTATATTTAGAAAAACACATCGATTATATTTACTAAATTTAAAACATACTGTTGGTCGTTAAGAACACATTTATTTGCTAGTTTTAAAAATATATAGCCATTTACCGTATTTTCCGCACTATAAGGCGCACCGGATTATAAGGCACACCCTCAATTAATGGCATATTTTAAAACTTTTTCCTTATATAAGGCGCACCGGATTATAAGATGCACACTCAAATAATGACATTTTTTAAAACTTTTTCCTTATATAAGGCGCACCGGATTATAAGACGCACCCTCAATTAATGACATATTTTAAAACTTTTTCAATCACAATATAGTCATACTCAAAGTAATAACAATAATAACTCAAATAATAACGCTAAACTTTCAATAGCATAATAACTCAATGTCAATATGATCAAACTTGTTCAACTGTAAACACACAAAAGAAACAGGTAAAGCTTACATTATCAGTTTATTCTACGAATCCCAATCTCAATATTGATCCATATATAAGGCGCACCTGATTATAAGGCGCACCATCAGCTTTTTTTTTTTTAAATGGCTTTTAGGGGCGCCTTATAGTGTGGAAAATACGGTACTTTATTTTAAATCCCACACATTTATGTTATTCTGTAGTTGGCTATTACTTTGTAAAGTGCAGTACTGCCCCCTTCAGGAATGGAGTAGAACAGTGTTGAGAGCAATTTATAACTTTTTTTTTTTTTACTTGTAATAGCTTGTGATATCATCCTTGGCCAAGTCCTACTCCATGCTAGTCGAATATGTAAAAATAAAGCTTCTTTTTATTTTTTCATAGACCCCTCGTAAGGGATCTCATAAATAAATGGATGCGCAAACCATATTACGACTGGCGAGTCCAGGCCGGCCAAAAGAGACATTTTCCCAATTTCATCCCATTCATCCGACGCCGCACCTGCTCGTTTTGCAGAGGACAAGGTCGGACGCCCGCTGTCAAGCCAGTGCGCTCAGTAAATCACGCGGGAATAAACAGCCCGAGCCTAACAAAAGCCAGGATGGAGTCACCTTCCTGGCCGGGACTTTTACAGGCCAAGTGAGTCATCATGCATGAAAGGATTGCAAAATCCCAAAAGTGGAACCATCATTATCTCACGCTTAAAACCAAGGGATGTGTTTCATTTTGATTTAGGGGTATAAAAAAAAAAAACACATAAAGGAAGACTTCAATTATGAATAATCCCACCATAAAGTGTAGGTTGCATGCGTCTGCCAATTTAGTTCATGTTAATTATTTGAGCAGTAAGTGGTTAATCTGCTACACACGAGTGACTGCATTTAATTGAATAATGCTGCCGTCATCCCATCACTTGATTATATTCGTCCCGCTTTTGATTGCGTGTCTTCGTTTTTAATGCTGAGCGATGTCACTGACTTCGGCGCCCACGGGGAAAAAAAAACGGCCACAGGATAAAGTCAATGTTTGGTCAAGTTGTGTTTGTTGGTGAGTCATCAAACTTTACTGCGGCGCTCGGACTGCGGGTAATTGCTAAAATGGAAAGGGTCAGGATAATGGATGGAAAAAATTTGAAGCTTCTAATCCAGGGGTGTCAAACATGGAGGTTTAACCGCATTTTTTGATCGGGGCATCTTACTTCCACTGGATGCTTGTGTTTCATTGTATTTATTTATGTATTCATTTATTGGATTCATTTTTAGTTACCATATTTTCCGGACTATAAGGCGCACTGGTATATAAGCCGCAGCAGCAAAAATTGAGCAAAAAAACAACAACAATTTTTTATGTATTCATTTATTGGATTCATTTTTAGTTACCGTATTTTCCAGACTATAAGGCGCACCGGTATATAAGCCGCAGCAGCAAAAATTGAGCAAAAAAAAAAAAAAAACAATTTTTGTCACGGATAAGGCGCACTGGACTATAAGCCGCAGGTCATAACATCAGATATTTACACAAAAAGATGTTATATGGAAGTTTTTTAATTTTTTATAGTTTAGTTCTTTCACAGACTCAACATGCCTGCATATTTAGCACCAACATATGTATGCAAAAATGGATGGGTTATTTTCAAAATAACCACAACAGAATACTGCAAAGTTATAGCAGTCCAAACACAATCTTGAAATACAATCATATATACCTTATATCAAATTTACACATCACAAACATTTATAATTAATATTTTTCAATACAGACATATTTTTTAATATTTTCAATAACTTTTATTTAAAACTCTTTTCGAGTTTTGACTCCTGATGGCTAGCAAAAAAAAAAAAAAAAAAAAAAACGCAGATAAGGCGCACTGGACTATAAGCCACAGGGCTCAAATCACGAGGAAAAAGTTGCGGCTTATATTCTGAAAAATATGGTAATCTTATTTTATGTTCTACACAAAATATGTGTTTTATGAACACATGGGAAAAAATAGCATTGAAATCATCCTTTCATTTATAAACACATGGGAAAAAATAGCATTGGAATCACCCTTTCATTTCATGCAATTTAAGGAAATAAAAAACTATTATGTTGGGATTTTTTTTGTTTTTTGGATTTTGAACCACCCGTGCCTCACAAAAATCTACATACAACTGACACAAATTGATTTTAAGATATACAAAATACCCTGATTTTACTTGCCTAGCGTGCTTGAGAGTAGATTTTCTTTTATGTGGTCTTGAGCAAAAATGAATTTCAAAATTTTGGTCTAATTGTTTGATACATACAGTTCAACTTCGATAGCCTTTGGACAAAAACTTGCAAGCATTAAAGGTCCAAACTGGCATACTTTCTGTATGTTTTCAGGTTTGATTTCATGAGACATTTTGGGGGAGGGTTTACGCGAGTTATGTCCAGCCAATGACATGTCGCTATGTAAAATTGACTTCGGTAAGAGGAAATTTTGTCTCAAAAGGACCCCTAAAAAGGATTGATTTTAATCTGAAATGGCTGGTCCAAAAAAAAACTGGAAAACTTACTGTGTATTTCCAAGCATTTTTTGTTGTTGTTGATATTTCATAAGTCTACATATGATAAACACACCTACCGAGTTTTATGTTACCAAGTCAAACTGTCGTTTGGGGCTAAATTTCCAAATTAATGTACATTTCCGATAATAATTTTCATTTGTGTGCCAGTGGTTTATAACATCATTACCAAGAGTTTTACTTATTTTAGGAGCTAAATAGGCTAACTTCTATCAACAATTGCTGAGTTTATTGTGAGTAGACCTCTTTTTAGGGCTATAAAAAGGAGAAATATGAATGAGAAAGGTCATAACGATGAGTCTTCTGACATCACTGCAGATAAAAAGCCAGCTTCCCTGTGCGGAAAACACAGCAGGAAAGCCAATTGCGCCAATAAATCTTGTAGATAATTTTGACACCGCTTTTTCGTCGTTTATCTTTGGTGATTTTTTCGCAACTTTTTTAAGCAATTTGTATTCATGGAGGTAAAGGCGACTCCCTCTGTAAACATCCTAAACGAACGCGAAATATACAGTATGCACACACTGGGAGAATTTAATACAAGATTTTGGCATGCGTGTAGGGGGAAATTAGATGCATCTAAGTGGTCAAAATGTCCTGTAAAAAAAAAACGATTACCATATTTTCCGCACTATAGGGCGCACATAAAAGCCTTTTTTTTAAAAAAAAAAAAAAAAAAGCTGATGGTGCGCCTTATACTCAGGTGCGCCTTATATATGGATCAATATTGAGATTGGACTGATAAAGTAAGCTTTACCTGTTTCTTTTGTGTGTTTACAGTTAAATAAGGTTGGTCATAGTGACATTGAGTTATATGCTATTGAGAGTTTAGAGTTGTTATTTGAGTTATTATTGTTATTATTTTGAGTATTACTATATTGTGATTGAAAAAAGTTTTAACGTATGTCATTAATTGAGGGTGCGCCTTATAATCCGTTGCCCCTTATATATGGAAAAAGTTTTAATATATGTCATTAATTGAGGGTGCGCCTTATAGTGCGGAAAATACGGTAATTAGCTAAGTGGTCTAATCCAATTTCAGATGGATGGAATCGTTGATTACAAGGTGTGTCTCAATACTTTTGTCTATAAATGTTCAGATTTGATTTGAAGAAAAGCATTTGTCAGTTGGCTTTGCTTTCCTTTGCCTGATTTATTTCCACGCAGTGCGTTGTGTGTTGGTACGCGTTCCATTTTCTAACCTTTACCTTGATGGCAAATCTAAGGCTCACTTTCGGTATTCATTTCCAGATAATGAGCCTCAGTGTACACACTTGGGTGCCAAGCACACAAACGCAAACACGCCTGCGATAACAAGCTGCACCTTCTTTCTGTCACGTTCACTTACATCTCTCATCAGTGTAGCATCCGCAATCTGTGAATGTTTGCAACTTTTTGATTGTCTCGGTCCGCTTTTCGCACTTGCTTCCGGCAAAACGTTTTCCAAGCAGAGGGGACAGCCTATTAGTTTGCGGACAGCGTCGGCTTTTTCTGAGATTACTGTAATTCTCTCTTAAAGTGAACATAGTGCAATGTCGGTCTGAGCGATATGGCCGGAAAATAAAATCTTCATTTTTCACATGTCACTGTAGACCATTATGATTTTAATACATTTTAATTGAAGTAATCAACCCACAACAAACATTTAAGGTTTGATTTATTACAAAATAAATCATGTGGGAAATATTTGCGTAGTATTTTGCCGAATCCTGTGATCTTTACATCAAATGCATTTCACATCAAAGGGTAAGTACCGTAATTTTTCCACTATAAACCGGACCGGTATATAAGCAGCAGCAATGAAATCTGAGCAAAACGGATAAGCTGCACCTAACTATAAGCCGCAACTCGTAACATCAGACATGTACACAGAAAGATGATAAACTAAAAAAATCTTTTTTTTAATTGCTTTTTTTAAAAGCATCCTATCTTCAACAGACTGAACAGGCATGCATATTTAGCACCATAACATATCATAACTATAATAAAATAACTAACTATAATTATATATTATATAATTAACTCAAATAACTAACTATAACTTAACTATAATAGGAGTAAATTTCATTTCAATTTTAATTATATATATATATATATATATATATATATATATATATATATATATATATTTTTTTTTTCATATATATATATTTTTTTCATATATATATTATATATATATATATATATATATATATATATTTTTTTTTTTTTTCATATATATATTTTTTTTTCATATATATATATATATATATATATATATATATATATATATATATATATATATATATATATATATATATATACTGTATATATAACAAACGTTCATACAAGATCTTATTCAACATCTAGATAATATTTATATTTGTAATACTATATTTTTAAAACTCTTTTTGAGCAGAACTGATTCACATCTTTTCAGTTCCATTTCATAGAGGTTCCATAAATTGATACCTTGAACACAACATTGCAAACATTTGCTTTACCGGTTTTTTACCATTGCCATTTGCCCCCAGATGGCTAATAAAAAAAAAGAGCAGCTAAGCAGCAGGGCTCAAACCATGAGAAAAAAGTTGGGGCTCATAGTCTGAAAATTACGGTATTTAAGAAAAAAAAAACACTCGAGAGTTGAAATTTTTCTTAAAGAAGCTATTTTCAGCTTCTTTAAGGTTATGCAATATGAAGATAACGTTGTTGTAAAACAGTAAAAATAAATAAATAAAAAAATCACAGTTTTAATTAAATGTACCGTGGTTTTATCAGTACGCATTTCAAAGGCTCTCTCATCTTCGCATTTTCTTGCCCGCTTCCTGCTTTGGCATTTTTTCATTTCCATCTTAATACGGAGTATCGCATTTTGCTTTCCTTTCATTTCCCGCCTTTTGCTCCCTGGCACCCGCTCCCTAGGAAATTGCTTGAATCTGTATTCTCTGACTCCCCATTCGTACCAAATTGATTTGACAATGGCGCAAAGGGGCGTTTTGTCATGCAAATTCAAAACGTTGACAGGGTGAGCGGGGTTCAAATGTTTGTGCAAAAAAAGCACAACAGGTTCATTGTTGGAAATAATTACTGCGCAATATTTAGTGTGTTTAACCCAACAATTTGCACTGCCTTGACGATGATGACAATGCTCACTTCTGATTGACATTGTTGAACACGCTATTATTTATGCCGCGGTTCACAGTAGCGCAATCGAATGCGAGGCGTCATACTGAGTGCAGCTGTTTCCAATGTTAGGAAAACGGAGCATTATTATGAAGTATCCGCCATAAAACCAGAAAGGAAAATGACATAAAAACAATCCACACTGGAAGGTATTAAAAGGAACATGTTACGCAAAATCGCCTTTTTAATGGATTGTATAAAAATATTTGGGTCTCTTGAGTGACTGTCTACCTATCAAGTGTGAAATTAAAAAAATCAGTAAATCTTATGCGTATCTGAGAGTGAGCCCTTCTGGGTAACTGTGAGAATGGAGCTACAGTAGGTTACGTAAAAGCTAGGCTGGGTGAAGATCCAAAGGCAGTTTCAAATGACAGCAATCAAACTACACTAGCTATGAATGACAACCCTAACCCTAACCCTCCGCACTTTTTTTTTTTTTTTTGCAAAGCCAAAAATTACATCATTTTTAAATTACACCCTAACCCTCCGCACTTTTTTTTTTTTTTTGCAAAGCCGTAAATTACATCATTTTTAATGTCAACAAAAGAAAAAAGGCATTAAAATGTTAACTTTTTACAAGGGTTTATACAAGTTATATCTTATTCTGAATCTGAAAAACAAATGGCTTAACCCTTGTGCACACACTTTGCAAATCATTCGCATTTCTTCAAATTGTTCAGTGGCATAAGTTCTATCCATACAAATGTAGGTTACATTTATTAACACCCACAAGAAATTGAAAATTGGAATGGTTTTTGTAGCCCGTGTAGAGATGATGACACTTTAAGACGCAGCCATTCTACCACTCAACAAAAAATTTTCTGTTTGCTGACATAGTTTGACCACCGCCCAACAATTTTGCAAAAATCTCAGGAAAGTCAATGTAATAACTCCTATTAAAATGCATCTCAAAAAATTTAATTGTAGTGGTTTTATATGGTCCAAAATTTGTACAATCAATACGTTTGTACACAAAATCTCGCACGGCCAGCTGCAATCACATAGAAATGTCAAAATCGTTGCATTTTGAAATGTTACATATTTTTATCATCTGCTGGAAATTTCAGCTTATTTTGTAACATTTTTCATCATTGGTAACATAATGCCACAAGGGTTAAAGTGCACCAATGTGCCTAAAATAAAACAAATCAATCATGCACACTAGAAACCTAATTTGCAAGGAAGTCCTATCTTTGATCTTTAAATCAACGGCATTTCACATCAAAGGGAAATCATTGAAAGGAAACACCAGGAAGCTTAAATTTCAGCTGCTCTTGCCAGGTAAGAACATGTCAAAGTTCAAAAGTCAGTAATCACGCTACCAGGAGTGTTCCATCCCTTGGCTAAAATACTACAATGTGGAAAAAAATGGCCCAAAATGGTCAAAATACTGCACAAGTGTTTAAATTGTATGAAATCAACGGCAATTTTCTATTATTCAAATTCGTGATTTCTCGTTTGTGATTGTGTAGGTACTTTCTCATCCTTAGTAATCATTGTAAATTATAGAATGATTGCATAATATGCGTACTTTATATCTCATTTGATTATACAAGGGATAATATTTTAAATGTATTCCTATTAGTGTTGAAAATCTCGCACATTTATGTAAGGCATTAAATCAATTAATGAGTCAATCAGAAGAGATTTACAGCTGTTGTAAGTGGCCTAATCATAATTTCAATAATAACTACGCCACTTTGTACTCACCCTCCTTGTCTGCTTCCATCATTCACGGGCAGGATCATGATGAGCAATCGCGTCTCGCCTCGCAACTCTTTGCCGAGTCATTTGTCCCGTCACGAGTGATCTCTGGGGCGACGCCGTTGACGACTTTGTCTCTGAGCGGGTTTGACCATCCGCGGCTTGGAAGTGTTAATGAAGCCGTCGTTTGGCTGTGAGCTATAAAGGGAGATTAATAACATGGTTACTTAGGAAAAGTCAAACTTTGGCAAGTGGACAAATATTGTACAACATTGTGAGGCCTGACATGAATTTTGTGAGGTTTTTCTTTGGATACAATGGCATGAAAAAGTACCTGAACCTGAAGACATTTCACATCAAAGGCAAAGCATTGAAAGAAGACACTAGGGAGCTGAAATTTCACCCACAACATGTCAAGTTCAACATGGCATGACCTCTTAGGTACTCTTCACACTAAAAGAAGGGTGCCTTCCCTTGGCTAAAATGACCCAAAAATGGTCAAAATACCGCAAAAGGGTTACATTTTTATAATATTTAAAAATGCTAATGTTTGTCTCCTTTGCGCAGTGTGATCTCCACATTTTAGTGTGTCATTTGAGGTGTGGTCTATCTGGAAGGGCAAAGCATTGAAAGAAGACACCAGGAAGCTGAAATTTCACCCACAACATGTCAAGTTCAACATGGCATGACCTCTTAGGTATCACACTAAAAGAAGGGTGCCTTCCCTTGGCTAAAATGACCCAAAAATGGTCAAAATACCGCACAAGGGTTACATTTTTATAATATTTAAAAATGCTAATGTTTGTCTCCTTTGCGCAGTGTGATCTCCACATTTTAGTGTGTCATTTGAGGCGTGGTCTATCTGGAAGGGCAAAGCATTGAAAGAAGACACTAGGGAGCTGAAATTTCACCCACAACATGTCAAGTTCAACATGGCATGACCTCTTAGTTATCACACTAAAAGGAGGGTGCCTTCCCTTGGCTAAAATGACCCAAAAATGGTCAAAATACCGCACAAGGGTTACATTTTTATAATATTTAAAAATGCTAATGTTTGTCTCCTTTGCGCAGTGTGATCTCCACATTTTAGTGTGTCATTTGAGGCGTGGTCTATCTGGAAGGGCAAAGCATTTAAAGAAGACACCAGGAAGCTGAAATTTCACCCACAACATGTCAAGTAAACATGGCATGACCTCTTAGTCATCACACTAAAAGGAGGGTGCCTTCCCTTGGCTAAAATGACCCAAAAATGGTCAAAATACCGCACAAGGGTTACATTTTTATAATATTTAAAAATGCTAATGTTTGTTTCCTTTGCGCAGTGTGATCGCCACATTTTAGTGTGTCATTTGAGGCGTGGTCTATCTGGAAGGGCAAAGCATTTAAAGAAGACACCAGGGAGCTGAAATTTCACCCACAACATGTCAAGTTTAACATGGCATGACCTCTTAGTTATCACACTAAAAGGAGGGTGCCTTCCCTTGGCTAAAATGACCCAAAAATGCTCAAAATATCACACAAGGGTTACATTTTTGTAATATTTAAAAAATGCTAATGTTTATGACCTCTGCGCAGTGTGATCTCCACATTTTAGTGTGTCATTTGAGGCGTGGTCTATCTGGAATGCCGCAATATCGACCGACAAAAACCCAAGATTAAATTTCCTTATCTTTGGAAGCCTGAAAAATAATCAGTATAATTTCACTTTTCATGGATGTTTCATGATGATGTGCATGACTGGTTGTCTCTGAAACAGCTGAAATTTCATCCGGATGCTGACAACATGTCAGAGGTCAAAATGACACGACCACTTTGTTATCACACTCCCAGGAGTGTGCCTCCGTTGCCTAAAATAGTGTGAGAATGATATGAAAGAAAATGACTAAAAAATGACAACAAAAAGGTTCAACTAAAAACGACCATTTTTTTATATTTTTACAAGCAAACATCAGAATGGGGAGGAATTTGTAACTGAACCATTACATTTAAAATCTGGTTGCTCCCCCATTGGCATCAATCACTTCAAACAACAGAGACTTCCTATAGTTGCAGATCAGTTTCGCACATCGATCAGGATCAATGTTGGACCATTCCTCTCTCCAAAATTACTGCAGTTCAGTCAGATTCTTGGGATGTCTGGCATAAAATCACACCACAGCATCTCAGTGGGGCTTGAGTCAGTACTTTTACTTGGACACTCCGTAATGTGTATTTTGTTCTGCTGAAACCATTCTGAAGTCAAGATAATGTTCCTACTTTGGGTGTGTTCAGAAAACATGAATAGGTTTATCTTTTTAACGCAAAGAAAAATGAAGCAATAAATCGGTTTAACATAAAGCTATGTTTTTTTTTTTTTTTCACCGCGCATGAATTTTATTGCTAATCATTATACCGTTGACATTGTGAATTCGGTTAAGGAGACGAGGTGCCACCTTACTTTCATATTGTCGGTTTGAAGCATATGCCACATGCTGTTTCCTTGGTAGCAGCGAGCGATGGTTTGTTGTCATAACAAATGTAAATGAATTAATCTGCTTGACTGGCTTGTTTGTGTTCCTCCGTGCCACGTACCCGACAACGTGCGTCGGTGCCACACTATGTTGGTGGCTCCGTTTTTGGACATTTAATTGTTAAACGTTTGCATTTCAAAATCGTTTGTTGGAAAATGCACGTGGATAAATTTACTGGGTAATCAGATATGCGTGTGCAACCTCGTTCATATTTGGGACGTTCGACACCACTTGATCGTATATTGATGTAAAAACGTCAACAACAACAAAAAAGTCACAAAATGACAGCAAAGCATGCACACTAATTCTCTAATTGGCTGAAAAGAAAACAAACACATAACCTCGTTGATTGCTTGTTTCACACTCCGGCAAAAGTCTTAAAACAATTCCTCGCCGGCGCATCTTTTATTTCCCATGTAAAAACTGACGATTAGATTACAAGCTTCATTTTCCTCCCCCGTTTAAAATTCCACACAATTATTCCCCTTCTCATTATTCTAATCATCATCCTCTGGTTTCTTCAAGCAGAAGCCTATCTGCTTTTGACAGTCGCAGCTGGAAACGAAGTGCCACACACACACAAACACACACTTCAGGCGCATGAACACATCACAGGGATGGCACCGACAGCTCGGTGATGTCGCACACTACATCTTATCTAAATGGGAGCCATGGGGACGCCATGGGGAGTGCCACATAGACGCCAACTGTCGTCCTGCAATTGGATACACATTTACGCTTATATGAAGTCTTGGCATCTGTTCACACAGGAAACATCAGCTTTGGCCAGCTTTGGCTTCTATACTGTACCATATGTGGAAGACGCTTCAATGTTTTCCAACATTTAACTCGTTCGGTCCCAAAAATGGATGTGTACGTTTTTCGGGAGTCCATACACTCAATCCAAGATAGATTAGGCCCCCGTGTTAGGAAATCAATCCGTTCCGCTTTTTGGATCGTAAAGCGAATTCGCCGTATGCCGGGCAATCCAAACCTATGTTAAATAGCTAATGCGTTTAGAACCCCAGGTAAAAACATCAAAATTTTACATACATATTAAAATTTGGTACCAAAATAGAATAGTAAGTGCTACGTATATATAATATACATGTATAGAATCAGAAAACATCATAAATAAAAAAATATAGAATGATTTATTTACCTTTGAGTGCCACTTGCTATGCCCATATTCCCTAGGAAGGTTAGCTTAGGCTAGGCTATGTTATATAGCTAATGCGTTTAGAACCCCAGGTAAAAACATCAAAATTGTACATAAATATTAAAATTTGGTACCAGAATAGAATATCGAATCAGAAAACATCATAAATAAAAATATAGAAAGGATTTATTTACCTTTGAGTGCCGCTTGTTATGCCCATATTCCCTAGGAAGGTTAGCTTTGATTAGGCTATGTTAAATAGCTAATGTGTTTAGAACCCCAGGTAAAAACATCAAAATTGTACATACATATTAAAATTTGGTACCAACATAGTATAGTAAGTGCTACGTATATATAATATACATGTATCGAATCAGAAAACATCATGAATAAAAAATATAGAAAGGATTTATTTACCTTTGAGTGCCGCTTGTTATGCCCATATTCCCTAGGAAGGTTAGCTTAGGTTAGGCTATGTTAAAAAGCTAATGCGTTTAGAACCCCAGGTAAAAACATCAAAATTGTACATACATATTAAAAATTGGGACCAAAATAGTATAGTATCATTTTTTCCACATCATTCTTGTAGTATTTTAGCCAAGGGATGGCTGCGAGATAATTAAGTGCTCGTGCCATGTTGAACTTTGACGTGTTGAAACTTTCCTTTTAAATGGACTCTGCCACAGTTAAGTGCTGCATTTTTCAGACTATAAACCGCAGTTTTTTTCTCATGATTTGAGCCCTGCGGTTTACACTGCAATCTCCAAGATTTGATTTTTTTTTTTTTTACTAGCCATCAGAAGACATTTCAAAGATAGCAAACGCGTTCATCAGTTCAAGGTATCAATTTATGGAACAACAATGAAATTGATATGAAAAGATTTGAATCAATAGCTGTGCTCAAATAAAAATTCTAAATATAAATATTTAAATATAAAACTTATGTATAAATTGCATAAAATCTTACAGAAAAAACTGTGACATATACATTTGATATACTATATGATTGTACATGTATATATTTATTTTAGCGCAATCACTAAAATCATCAATCAATAAAACAAAGGGAGACATAAGAAAACGCTATCTAAATATTGATTTTGAGTTTGAATTCCACAATATTTTGTTGATGTTACATTGAAAATATCCATCTATCCTTTTTCTATAAATATGTTGGTGCTAAACATGCAGGTATGTTCAGTCTGTTAAAAATAGGATGTTGCTGATGGCAGGCCATTAAAAATAAAAAAATAATTTCAAGCATGATTTACAAACCCGGCTAATTTTGTGTCGACAGGTGAAACTGGTGTCAAGGAATAATGATTTCTGACCATCTATATGGCGTAAGTGAGGTCTGCTTGGGGGGCAAATTATAAAAGGCAACAACAACAAAGGCAAAGAGAAAGAAGGAGAAACGCGTGTTGTTGTCAGTGTTTGTGCCTTCGGGAAACGCTGTCAACAATCAGACGTCAGCGTCCGGTAGACTCGCGGCCCCTGAGGGGTCTTTGTCATCGGATCGGGGCGCCTTGAGAAAAGAAGGTATAGGACAGAGGGAAAAGGGCTCCATTTGCCCCCTGTCACTGACCCCAATCAATTCACTGTATGTGTGTGAGGATACAAGCTGTCACTGGCCGTACGTGCTAAAGTGCTTCGGGATTCGCTTGCGGTTGCTGTCAAAGAGCTGAGTGTTCTCCAAGGTTACTATAGTTAACCAAAACAAGGGAAATCTTGGAAACTGCAATCAAAAGTTAGAACTGAAATTGATCAAAAACGTCATGCCCTGAAACACGAGAAATCTGGAATTTTGGTTCAAAACTGACAATTTCCAGGGGTCCTTTAAAATCCAAACCTTTCCGGTATTTTGAATATTCAGACCCTGAAGCCAGTTTCCCTCAGCAGAATGAATTTTGGTAGCCATGTCTATCACAATTAGACCCACAGTCTCAAGAAGGTAGATCAGAAGTGCCCAATCAATCTATGGCCTGTTTTTGCGACCCGCTATCCACATTTTCACGTTCCGTGACACATGCTAGAAGTAAATGTTTGAATTTTGGCCTGCAATGCTATTGAAATATAAAAAGATCCTAATTTACCTCATCACCTTCGTCAGAAAGCTTTTACATAGCAGTTTATCTCTTTGAGGGTCTTTTTGTCCTATCTTTTGATTTTTACATCATATTCACCTCAGATGAAGGGAAATCATTGAAAGATGACACTAGGGAGCTGAAATTTCACCCAGATGGCAACACCGTGGCAAAGCCATTTAGTTATCATTTCACCAGGGGTGTCATTTCTGGAAAAAAAAAAAAAAACGTAGAGGAAAATGACCCAAAAATGGTCAAAATAGTGCACAGGGGTACAGGGTTAATCCGTGTGCAGAAATTTATTAAAACATTTGATCTTTACATCAAAAACATTTCACATCAAAGGGAAAGCACTGACTAAGGAGACTTGGAAGCTGAAATTTCACCCAGATGGTGACAACATGTCAAAGTTCCCTGTTCCTTGGTTAAAATACTGCGAGAAAGAAGTGGAAGAAATTGACACAAAATGGTCCAAATACTGCAAGGGTGCAGGGTTAATCCGTGTGCAGTATTTTATTAAAACATTTGATCTTTACATCAAAAACATTTCACATCAAAGGGAAAGCAATGACAGAAGAGACTAAGAAGCTGAAATTTCACCCAGATGGTGACAACATGTCAAAGTTCCTTGGTTCCTTGGTTGGTTCCTTGTTCCTTGGCTAAAATACTGCGAGAAAGAAGTAGAAGAAATTGACCCAAAATGGTCAAAATACTGCACATGGGTAAATTTATGGGCTGGCACAGCAACGAGCAATGAAAAAAAGGTCTAGAACACGTGCCCTTTAAATACATTACACACCAAACATTTTCCTAACACTTATCAGTAGATACTGTTAGATTTGAGATTACACTCACTTTGGGACAATTGCCTGATATTGGAGTTAATGTGACTTTTGGGTGAAATAATCAAGATTCAAATGAACAAGAGACTGCATAAGAAAGTGTCTTTTAATGCAAAATCGAACCGTCGTGCGTCTCTCTCATTTTGTGGATGGAATAAGCAACCTTCTCCTCGACTCTCAACATTAATAACGCACTATGAATTATGAATGAGGCCTACTTTTAGACAAGGGCACTCCAACTTCTATTGATGTAATATGATTAGCGTCCCGGGCGCATTAAAACAAATACGTTGATAAATGGCGGACAGCGGCACATCAGATAATCAGACGGCGTACGCGGCAAAGAAACTCGTAAAGGCTTTTTACAAGACTCTCGTTCACTGTAAGATAACAACTTCATCTCTTTGACATTCAGTCCGCGTCGTGCAATTTTTGAAACACCCACGCAAGCAAATTCATCTGCGTGGCGTTGAGACCTTTTGTCAGACTGACAGCTTTCATTTACAAATAGACCCAAAGTGACAAGGAGCAAAATTAAGACATTAAGTGAGAACGATGCAGGCTGTAAAAAAACATCACATTTCTTCCCCAGAAGTGCTTTTCTTACCAGATTCGTTTTTGAAAGGATTGCTCTTATCTATTCCTGGATTGCTCCTCACATGTGATGTGACAGCAAAGGACAACAATAAAACAAGTGCAAACGCTTTACAAACGCTTGTTTTTTATTTTTTTTTGCGCACTGTTTGTCTCTGACCAGGAAAATAACAGTATTTAACGCTGCCAAGGTGGTTGCGCTCATATTGTTGTTAAACAATGTAAATTTGCAGCGTCAATTATGGGATGGCAACTCATGTCCACCTTGCTTCGTTTTATTGAACCATTTCGGCTGTGTTGATGGAAATGTAATGAAATTTCCCAAGGGTGCGTTTTTATGTCTCATTAAGTCATTTCCAAGCTCTTCTCTTTGATCCTTGTGCAGTATTTTTTCCAATCCTTTGGTCTTACCATCAAAGGCATTTCATATCAAAGGCAAAGCAATGAAATAAGACACCAGGGAGCTGAAATTTCACACAGATGGTGACAACATGTCAGAGTTCAATACGGCTCGATCACTTAATTACCACACTACAGCGAGTGTGCCATCCCTTGGCTAAAATACTGCAGGAAGGATGTGGAAGAAAATGCCCCAAAAATGATCAAAATACTGCATAAGGGTTGAATATGTGATATAGTGATGGCACCAAAACTACCTTTCGTTTTAGTACTCAGAATGCATGCAATTTTGTGATTATCCCACAACCTGATCGGCAGATAGAGAGACTCTACATTTCCTAATTTAATACCATTCGAGGAAGATAGATCAGTCAGCCGCATAAGCAGAGTTTTGAGGCACAGATGTGAGTTTTTATCTCGGCCTTTTTCTTACTTACAATAAATACCGTGATGGTACCAACTAGAGTGTGAAAGTCAATTGGCTTTTGGCAGCCAGTTCTGTTGCAGCTCACAGCTCATGTTAGCTGAGGTTGTTACAGCATTATTTTCAATAAAAGAAGCGAGTAGACTGAACCAACGTTTGAGTCCATCCTTGTTAATATTAAGAAATATTTCTAAAACCGAGATGTTATTATTTCTCCGGTAGACTTGATCAAGCGTGGCCCATGTTGAACTTTGACATGTTGTTACCATCTGGGTAGAATTTCAGCTCCCTAGTGTCCCCTTACAATGCAATCCCTTTCATGTGAAATGCCTTTGATGTGAAGATCAAAGCACTGGACATATTACAGCACAAAAGGTAAAATCCAGCAATGCATTCAACATCAATGTGGTACCAACACGCAGCACATAAAGCGCCTAGTCAGATCTGCCAATATTATGGACCACTGAAGTAGATAATTGCTGTTGCCATGGTAACGAAAGAGATGCTATGCCGCTAATCACAAACCAGTGTGTCATCAAGATCATTTTTGAAGCTGTTGCTTGAAGCTCCATGTTTTTGCTTATAATCAGTGGATTAATTGATTTATGTGCTCCTGCAAGACGCTTCGCAGATAACCGCAGTCATCCGATATTATTTGGTGTTGGTTTGTCCAAAAGCACCGGTAGTCACTTAACGCTTCTGCAGCAGTCTCGCCGCTCGCCGCTGAAGAGGTCTGAGCCAACAATAGCGGTTATCTGAGCCTTTATTTATGAAAGGGGGATTTGTTGGACTTATGTTTAAGTAGCTAGCGCGGGGGCCGACAAAGCAACTCCGCTAATGCCTTCCTCGCTTCCACCGCTCTGCCTCAGAGCACAAAAAAAAGGATGCCCAAGCGAAGGGATCAGCCGGCTTTTTCGACTGCTGTCTTTATTCGCTTTACATTACGGGCGGTAAAGCTTTCCAGAGTCTTAAGACACCCGCATCTTCTCCTCTTGCGTTAGCATGTCCTACGATGACCTACGAACATACTACAACTTTATACGACGAATATTTCTCCATGAATGCTACTTTTCGTTTTTAAGTATTCACTTTTTACTCCTGACTTTTGTTTTCATGTCATTTTGTTTTGTTTACTTTCAGCCCTGGTGTCTCCTCGTCACTGTGATTGTCTCCTCTTGTATTTAATGTCCTTAAAGCGGAAGACATTTTTTTGATTATTTTTATCTTTCTTTGACTTATCTATCCAACCACTCATGCTCACTTGGGTTGCTGGCATGCTGGTGCCTATCCCAGCTGTCTTCAGGCAGTAGGTGGGGTGCATCCTTAACCGGTTGCTACACAATTGCAGGGCACACAAAGACAAACAATCATTCATAGTCTCACATAAGGACAATTTAGTGTCCAATATACCTTTCAATCATGGTTTTGTGGGGGAGGAAAATGAAGGCCCTGGAGAAAATCCACACAGGCATGGGGAGCACATGCAAACTACACGCAGGAAGGCTGGAGTCAGAATCGAACCCACGACCTTTGTATGTGAGACAGACATGCAAGCCGCTGTTGTTTTTTTTGTGGATTATGAATCTACCCTGTGCGGTAGTTTGTCCAATTCTTTGAGCTTTACATCAAAGCCAAAGGGAAATTATTGAAAGAAAGAACTATGGAGCTGAAATTTCACCCAGATGGTGACAACAAGTCAAAGCTCAACATGGTATGAGCTCCTTGTTTTCACACTACCAGGATTGTGCCATTCCTTGGCAAAACTAATGAGAATGACGTGAAAGAAAATGAACCGAAAATGGTCAAAATACTGCTAAAGGGGCAAAAAATATCGCTCAACAAATCAGGATCACAAATTAATGCTATAAATTGCTAGAGTTTTTTTTCCCTGCACAAGGGTTAAGGCACAAAATCCACTCATATTTGGCACTGACAAAAACAAAAAAAACAGTAGTACTTTTCTCACACAACTGGCCAGTCAATCTGTCAATCAGCTCAAGGTGCACTACTACAAGTTGCGCGCACCAATGAAGATTGGATTTCAACTTCTGAGCGGGAGTGGGTTAAAACTTCTGCCCTCATTGGTCGATTGACGCGGCGGGAGCCAATCACGTGTCTTGTATGTAGAAGTCCCCGTGTCTTGTAGGAGAGCCCTTGAATTGATTGACAGATTGACTGGCCCGGCAGGTGAAAACATTTTGTTTTTGTCATTGTGGAGGAAGTCCTCAGAGTCAATCCTACACGTGCAGCAGTAAGAGACCGGCTCACCGACTACATACAGCCAACACATGGAAACGAGAAGGAATAACAGTACAGTTATTGTATAAGGTTTAATTTTAGGTCAATATGTGTACTGCAGCAATATTATGTAATGTATAAATACTGTCCAATGGGGTGTTCGGCCCCCATTAACCGTGAAAAACGAGGGATTACTGTAAATGATTCCGACCGAAGCAAGCCAGCATTACAATAGGCTCATGCTATGGAACATTACCATCAATTATTAATTTTCACCTTTATTCTAACCTCATTTGCTGTATAGACAAAAGTGCCAAATAGGTGACGGCTGGCCCTAAACGACCGCTGACAGGTAGGCCCCTTCGCCGCATCTTCAGGTCAGGACGGCAGAGTGAAAATCATTATGACCGCAGATAGCTTACTCTACAATTATAAGATGAGTGTCCAGATGAATAATTCAATGGGCCGTGTGGTCATCCAACGTTAAATCTTGTGTACAAACACTCTTGAGTATCTCACATTCAGCAGGATCCGACATTCCCTGGCAGAGGGCTTAACGTTGCATGCTTAGTCACAGGACAAATCTGATGATAAGCGTGTGGTTGTGGTGTTTAATCCTACACATCGCAATTTAGAGAGTGCAACAAAAACACAGCGCTTATGTAACGGGGCACCGCGGGTACGCCTTTTGTTTGTCGTACGGCAAAAAAAAAATAAATACATAAAAAACCAGGTCTTGAATCATCTCGCGGTTCGTCGGGAATGGTTCTTTGTTTTATGGCCTGGTTCTGATGTGGGTGGACTCACAAGTGGATGCTGAAAATAAAGACATCTGCATAGCGATATTTATACTTTATGTTTACAGAATATGAGCATTGATGAGCGTCATTACGGTTAAAGTCTAAATGTGATGAAAAAATGATTATCTTGTTATTATCAGCTGTGAGGGAAGGTTCAAAAACATGCAGGATACCAGCCCTCCAGGACTGGAGTTTGACACCTGTGACCTAAATTGATCACCCGAGCCCCCTTTTTTTGGTGCTAAACATGTTAGCTAGGTTATCTTAGCATCACAGTTTTGATATTCATTGTGGATTGATAAGGCAAATAATATAAATGGTTATCTACAAACAGCATTACGTAAACAGCTTAATTCGAGACTTTCAAGCTATCACGTTAGCATCACACCGCCCAACGTCACGTACACTCAACACACAAATATACAGTGGACCCCCGCCAAAATTAATCCATTCCAGGGTTGGGATCCTAAGGCGAAATCTTCGTATGGCGGGCAATACAAACCTATGCTAATTAGCTTATGCATATAAAACCCTAGGTAAAAACATTGTAATTGTATACACATTAAAACATGGTAAAAAAAATAGTATGGTAAGTGCTACTTATTCATAAATAACATTATAAATAAAATACATAAAGGAAAAATTCAAATTTATTTACATTTGGAGTGACGTGACTTGGGCTAGTTACGGCCATATTCCCTAGCGAGGGTAGCCTAGATTAGCCTAGCCTAGCTGTCTTTTTGTTTCTTGATTATCTTCAGCTCTGTTTCCATAGTAATCACCTTACTTCCCCCTTTAACATCACTAGCAATCTTGGGACCAACTGCTAACCAATTAAAGTCTGAATTAAGCACTAAAATGCACAATAAATACGATATTATAAGCACTCACGTGAGATCAAGTCTTTACCATATTGTGACGCCGACCAATCGCAGACCAGGATCTTAGCGAAGCCGACCAATAGCAGACCAGCATCTTAGTTATGCCGTGATGCCGACCAATAGCAGACCATCATTTTAGTGACGTATGAGTGTGGTGCGACTTGCAGTAAGAGGGGACCAAAAAAAACATCGTATTCCACTTCATAACATGAAAAAAAACGTAAATCCGGGACGCCGTAAGTCCACCTACTATACATACTGGAATGACATTGTCCTACTTTTTTATTTTCATGAATCCAACCTTATTCCTTGTCCACTGTGGCTAGTAGTCCAGTGCGGCTTAAACAAGACAAAAAACACATTTTTCTTACATTTTTGTTGACGCAGTGCAGCTTAGAGTCCGAAAAATACATTAATAGATTCAGGCACACAAAAATAGTGCTTGTCTTAGTTTTTCTTCTTATTGGGGCATCCATATGCTTTACATTGCACCATTATAGCATTTTCATTGACTGTGCAAGCTGGTGCTGCATGTGAAAAGCCAACAGCAATTCGGACTTGCCTATCAACGACTCTACATTACAGCGCCGCTCCTACGAGCCAAGAATAAGAAATATGGCGTCCCCGACAGAAAGTTTCCATTAGCTCTTCTTTTAAGCGTACTATAATAAAACTAGTATAACCTAAATATGATTGGATTGGTCCTTTTTCCTCATGAATCATGTATATTCAATCTTGTGCAGGGTTTCCAATGTGAAAGTTAAAAATGCAAAAATAGCTTAAAAAACAAAGTTCTTGAAGTCTTCTTGAGCTCTTCCATTTATCGTCATCATTTTGATTCCCTCCTCGAGCAAAAAAAAATTCTGTTTCCCTGGAAACAATGCTCTTTTGTTGGACGGCGGCGTGCTACTTGGCAGACGCAGGGCTTAGATAACTGCCAACTGGTGGACTGCTTCTTGGCCAGGTAAAGCGGCCTACGGGCATCTGGACGCATCACGGTAACGACGCATGGCCAAAAACGTTTACTGAAACTGCCGGGAATGTTTGGGTTACTTTGAAGAGTCCGGCCAAACTACTTGCTCATTTGTAGCTGTCCGGCTGAGCTAATATGTCACGGTTGTCCAATTAACCAGCCCCCTTATTTGTGAAAGTGGAAGAAATTTCCAAAGTGAGTTTGCGCGACGATCTGTCAGCCCTCAGGGTGATTACTCAGCAATTTTGGGGTACGGCTTCCTTTAAAGCTGAATGCGAAAAATCCAGCTAATTAGACGCCTCGGAAATGAAGCAAACTGAGGAACGTATTAACAGTATATATTTTTAATTCACACTTCGAGGTACAAGGACGCATTGAATGATTAATTTTGTTTGTTCCGTGACTGAGTTGGTCATTTACTCGAATTGGAAGGGAGATGCAGAATGCCGGGTGGACGTTATGGTTTTTTGATCTTGTACATGAGGAATGCTTGGAATACCAGATGCTATATGTAAATATCTCCTAATGATGGGGGTGCAGGGGGGATTTGGGGAGGAGAATTAGTGTTGAGATAACACACCATCAAAAGGTAACTCGGTTGTTCGCAAACTTTTTTGAAATATGTTTTCAACCAAGTACCCCTGAACCAGTGCAAAAAAAAAAAAAAAGATTTAAAACATGCCATCAATGTCTGATTTATTCAACTTTAGAACCTTTTAAAACTTCCTTTGTATTGCTCCACAAAAAAAAAAAAATTGACATAAAATGTCCTCTTTTGGATCATAGAAGAGATCTGTTACCAAAAAGAAATAACTTGATTAATAATAAATAGTTGCCCGCAACAAAATAATCAACATAAAATGTCAAACCTGTTTTCAAAAACCCCCCAAAAAAATACAAATATTTATTCACAGAAAAATATTAAAAATAAAGCATCCTCTTTTGGAATTACAGGAGTGATCTGTTCACAAAATAAATCATTAACTTAATTATGAATAAATATTTGTCCATAAAAAATAATCAACATAAAGTTTCAGACCTGTTCTCAAAAAGAAACAATTACAAATATCTATCCACAGAAAAATATTCAACATAAAACATAAAGTTTGGGGATTACAGGAGAGATCTCTTCATAAAAATAAATTAATAACTTAATTATTAATAAATATGTGTCCACAAATAAAATCAACATAAAGTGTCAGACTTGTTCTCAAAAATAAATCATTTCAAATAAATATTTGAAAAAACAGAAAAATATTCAACTTTTGGGATCATAGTAGAGATGTGTTCACAAAAATAAATCATTAACTCGACAGGTGACGAGAGGCACATGACAAATTGGGTAGAACCATTCTAGTAATTTTTACAAATATGAAATTGAAAAACCTACTGAGCATAAAATTTGTTTTAGGAACATATATTTTGCTG
This sequence comes from Hippichthys cyanospilos, assembly GCF_059441005.1. Lineage (NCBI taxonomy): Eukaryota > Metazoa > Chordata > Actinopteri > Syngnathiformes > Syngnathidae > Hippichthys > Hippichthys cyanospilos. The sequence continues at coordinate 6,392,599 of NC_142376.1, forward strand.
AAACAAATTATTCAATAATTATTTTTAAAGGATTTTTGCATGTTTGTTCGTTTGTTTTATTTAAAATCGAGTATGCCCCGAAGTTCCTTCAAGTACCCCCATTTGAGAAGCGCAGATTTAACTGTACAATCCAAAAAAAGCAGCCCGATTAATCGAAAAAGTTGGCGGCGCGTGCAAAAGTTAGATGATGACACATTAACTTAATTATTAATAAATATTTGTCCACAAATAAAATCAACATAAAGTGTCAGACTTGTTCTCAAAAATAATTACAAATGAATATTTGTCCACAAAAAAATATTCAACTTTTGGGATCATAGTAGAGATGTGTTCACAAAAATAAATCTTTAACTCGACAGGTGACGAGAGGCACATGACAATTTGGCTCGAACCATTCTAGTAATTTTTACAAAAATGAAATTGAATAACCTACTGAGCATAAAATTTGTTTTAGGAACATATATTTTGCTGAAACAAATTATTCAATAATTATTTTTAAAGGATTTTTGCACGTTTGTTCGTTTGTTTTATTTAAAATCGAGTACGCCCCGAAGTTCCTTCAAGTACCCCCATTTGAGAAGCACAGATTTAACTGTACAATCCAAAAAAAGCAGCCCGATTAATCGAAAAAGTTAGCGGCGCGTGCAAAAGTTAGACGATGACACATTTTGCGTCCATTTCAAATCTGACCCAGTTCTCTTTTTGGCCCGTTTTGGTTCTCTCAAAATGAACCTGGACTATCTGCTTTGGGTTGACTTCAGACAGGTTTCATGAGTATAAATTTGCACAGAAAGCATCTCACCTTCTGCCCACCCTGCCAGAGCCTATTATCACCAAAAGAATCTGCCGATTACAATCTCCCACATTTGCATTTCGCCTTCATAAAGCCCTTTTGCTGCGCCGCTTTTTTTATGCAGACAGAGCAGGGTTGAGGGTTATCTAACATTCGCAACTTTTGGGGATGGCTTCTGTTTTTTGTGTGGACAAATTTCTCGAGTCACATCCCAAAAGCAAACAGAGGCATCCGTCGCTTTCTATCCATTTATAATTCTTTGTATAAATGGCACTTTTGTATACGCCGCAGCCTCTTGAACGCAATCACACGAGATTGACGGAGAAAGAGTCGCTAAGCGTTCATTTGTGATACTGAATGAGTTCTAAACGGGAGATGGAAGCCGCGGGGTTGATACGTCAATCTTGCAATCACCGACGCGCTCACGCCATCTTTCTTGTGTCTCTTGACCTTGCCCGTCATCCTTCTCTTGCTTGTCTCCATTTCGCCTTTCATTCAGCCGGCATTCAAAATAGCCGCAGTCGCTAGCTGGCTGGCTTCGTCTGGCTTGTGTTGGCCGTTGCCGTTGGATTGATGCAGCGCTTTGATTTTTTTTTTTTTTTCCTGCTCCCTCAGCAACATCACCAAAGCGCTACATCTTTCAATCTTTCCATGTGTGTGTACATGTATTTGCGTGTGTATGTCTGATAGATGAGCAGACACAATAAGCACCTGTGAGATTTGGAACAAAATATGAACTGAAGTAGAAGACAGAGAGAAAGATTTGGACATTGATGAAAATGTTGCACACACAGTGTCCTAGTGGTTAGCATGTTTGCCTCACAGTTTTGGGATTCTGGGTTTGAATTACAGGGTGTACCCATTTCTGGAGGGATGGATGGATGGATGAAAATTTGGTTGATGGATGGATGGATGAAAATATGGTTGAGTTAATGGATGGATGAACATATGGATGGATGGTTGGATGAAAATATGGTTGATGAATGGATAAAGATATGGTTGATGGATGGATGGAAGGATGATGAAGATATGGTTGATGGATGATGAGGATATGGTTGATGGATGATGGAAGGATGGATGAAAATATGGTTGATAGATAGATGAAAATATGGATGGATGGATGGATGATGGATGGGTGAAAGGTTGGTTGATGGATGGATGGATGGATGGATGGATGAAAATATGGATGGAATGATGGATGGATGATGGATAGGTGAAAAGTTGGTTGATGGATGGATGATGGATGGATGGATGATGGATGGGTGAAAATTTGGTTGATGGATGGATGATGGATGGGTGAAAGGTTGGTTGATGGATGGATGGATGGATGGATTAAAATATGGCTGAGTTAATGGATGGATGAACATATGGAAGGATGGTTGGATGAAAATATGGTTGATGAATGGATAAAGATATGGTTGATGGATGGATGGAAGGATGATGAAGATATGGTTGATGGATGATGAGGATATGGTTGATGGATGATGGAAGGATGGATGAAAATATGGTTGATAGATAGATGAAAATATGGATGGATGGATGATGGATGGGTGAAAGGTTGGTTGATGGATGGATGGATGGATGGATGAAAATATGGATGGAGGGATGGATGGATGATGGATAGGTGAAAAGTTGGTTGATGGATGGATGGATGGATGGATGGATGGATGGATGGAAGGATGATGAAGATACGGTTGATGGATGATGAGGATATGGTTGATGGATGATGGAAGGATGGATGAAAATATGGTTGATAGATGAAAATATGGATGGATGGATGATGGATGGGTGAAAGGTTGGTTGATGGATGGATGGATGGATGGATGAAAATATGGATGGAGGGATGGATGGATGATGGATAGGTGAAAAGTTGGTTGATGGATGGATGGATGGATGGATGGATGGATGGATGGAAGGATGATGAAGATACGGTTGATGGATGATGAGGATATGGTTGATGGATGATGGAAGGATGGATGAAAATATGGTTGATAGATGAAAATATGGATGATGAATGGATGGATGATGGGTGGGTGAAAGGTTGGTTGATGGATGGATGGACGGATGGATGAAAATATGGATGGAATGATGGATGGATGATGGATAGGTGAAAAGTTGGTTGATGGATGGATGGATGGATGGATGGATGGATGGATGGATGGATGGATAGATGATGGATGGGTGAAAATTTGGTTGGAATGATGGCTGGATGATGGATAGGTGACAAGTTGGTTGATGGATGGATGGATGGATGGATGGATGATGGATGGGTGAAAATTTGGTTGATGGATGGATGGATGGATGGATGGATGGATGGATGGATGGATGGATGATGGATGGATGGATGAAAATATGGATGATGGATGGATAGAAGAAAAGTTGGTTGATGGATGGATGGATGGATGGATGGATGGATGGATAAAAATATGGATGATGCTGCATGAAAATATGGTTGAGTTGATGGCAGGATGAAAATATGGGTGATAGATTGATGAAAATATGTTTGATGGATGGATAAAAATATGGTTGATGGATGGATGTATGGAAATATGGGTTGATGGATGGAAGCATCAATGAAAAATTGATGGATGGATGAATCGATCAAATAAAAATGGATGGAAGGAAATATGGTTGGATGGATCAATAAAAAATGGATAAATCAATCGAAGAAAAACTGATGGATGGCCGGATGGATGGAAAAATGTTTCTAATTGGATACCTCGACCACAAAGTTTAATTTGCTCCTTGACCAAGCTCATAATTTATCACACTCAACGATAACACAGTGAAACAATTTTCCTTAACAGGAAAAAATGAAAATTGAATATAAACATCTATCTTGACCTTGATAACAAGTAACATTGTGGTTTTACTGCTTCCGATATAAGTCTGCTAACTATAGATAAAACCCCTTTATTGTGGCAACCTCTTTTGGAATAAAGGACGCAAAAAAAATAAATAAATCCACTCTGGTGATTTATTATTGGACAAACATTTCGTAGCCCGACTCATATAATCCTTGGGTTGGTCCTCAACTCCCATACTGTTCATAGTGTCAATCAATTACTTAGGATGTCACATTCTCCTCCACTTCAAGATGATGTGGGGACTTTTCCGTTTTAAAGACACATGGATTAGTATTTGGACAGTTGACGAGACAGCTGGCTATATTCAGCCGGTTGGAGAAAACGAGGTTATGATTTGGAGAAGAAAAAAAACGGCACAGGATTAGCTCCCAGTCTGCTGTATCCATTAAGGATTTTCCTTAGCGCTCTGCCGGTTGTAAATCGCAAGCAATTATCTTCAAACCTTCAGAGAATATTGGCCTACATCCGAGCAAGGTTCGGATTGACTTGAACAGCTAGCCAACGCGCAACGGAAGCTACAACGTGTTAGTCGCTAATCGGTCGAATCTAGAGCGCGACTGATTCGGAACGACTTGCGATTTGGTCGTGCGTCAAATGCGCCACGCACGTCACCATTTTGTATTTCCTTGTTTCCATTTCTATTTGTTTTTTTTCAAAGCTAGCAACATGAATGCAACGCCGGCATTTACTGTGTTTCGTTTTGACAAGATTCACCAAATTAAACCGCGTGGGATGGATTTTGTTCGACCCTTTGATCAAAGGTATTTCACATCAAACGGAAAGAATTGAAATAAAAGGAGTGTGATTTGCCTTGGCTAAAATACGGACAAAATGATGTGGCAGAAAATGAACCAAAAATGGTAAAAAAAAACGCACAAGGGTTAAATTATTGTAATACTTAAAAATACTCATGTTTACGACTCTGCACAGTGTGATCACATGACATTGTGTCTTTTAAGGCGTGGTCTGTCTGGAATGCCGCAATATCGACCATATGAAACCCAAGATGAAGTGTCTTTGACTTATCTTTCGAATCCTGAAAGATAATCAATATAATTTCGGTTATCATATGTTTCATGATGATGTGCATGACCGCTTGACTCTGAGAATGTGTATTATTTTTCATTTTGAGCTCGATGTATTGTGGAAACTCTTTAGTCGCCTTTCAAGTGGTACTCGAAAACAGAATATACTGTTACAGTAAGTAGGAACAGTATTGATTTTTTTTCCATGCAACATTTTCTTCTCGTACTTTAGAACGCCTGTAAATTTATTGAATCAAATAGCATAATTTTCTGAACTTTTGAAGGACCCTTAACAATAAGGATATTTTCTGTCTAAAGCTCATATTGCCCAGTAGCAACTTTTATTTAATCATGTAATCTTTACATCAAAGACATTTACAAAAAAGGGAAAGCATTAGAAAACCACACTATGGAGCTGAAATTTCACCCCGATGTTGACAACTGCAAAAGGCTGATGACGCCAGGGAAGAGCTTCATTTTTTTTTCATTTTCAGACTTAGCTGTAACCTGTATAAACACGGAAATAAGTAGTCAACAGCTTTTGGTATACTTCTACAATTTTTAGTGGTAATAATCTTATTTATAGTTGGTACAGTGTGTGTGAGTGTGTTTGTGGCGTGGGGGGCACAAAAAGTTTTCTCATTCTTTCTTTTTTTTTTCTGCAAAATTTAGTTGAGAAACATTGGTTTGAACAGACCAAGCCCAGGTTATTCGTATGCATCAGCTTGCGTGACATTTTTCTCGCAGTCAATAAGTTCCCGCGCCTGTTATCCGATTATGACCTTTATTAATAAACGTGCCAAAGTGTCGAAGGTGTTGATGTTGTCAGAAAAGCAAAACAGACCCCCCTTGACACTTCCCCACCTAAAATTCAATAGCATCTGATGTCATAAGCGCAAGGGCCCGCATGCACTCTGGGTCGTCATGTTTGCGGCACGCGGGGCTCACCTACGCCATCTCGACCAGCGCTAATGGCCAATTTCAATTCGCGACTTGACTTTGGCGTCGCCGGAGACTGCGCAATTACCGGCTTGAGTCGGGCTGCGACGAAACACTGTCAGGGTCAAATAACCCCCATGCAGGAAGCCCGGTTTGCGCGCAAGTATCGGGATTGGATGACAGCAGCGGTGACCTTGGCAACAAGCCATTAGCGAAGGGTCTCTCCAGAGACAAGCTAGGAGGGTGGCGAGGTGGAAGACTGCGGCAATCTTCCTTTCCCTCGGAGGAGTTGGCTGCCCCCGGGGGAAGAAGCTGAACGATAACCACAAAGAGGCTTGAACTCCGCTTCTTTTGAGGGATCCCCTCTTCCTCTGCTGTCACGGCAACCGTTGCCATGATGCTGAGTGGACCAGATCACCCCGTCACCTTCCCCGCGCGCTTTCTTTTCCGCATTTCCCTTTCCATTCTCGTTACCTCGAAAAGGCGCGCGCGCTTATGTACACACAGGCTGCCTATTTATCCAACGATCACAGGCTTACACACGGATGCCAGGTGACAACGGGAGATTAGTGAGGCAGAATTCAAGGTCGGGACAGCATCAGATGGGAGAGATACCAAAGGGTCAAGCAATTGAGTAATTGATGTTGTTCGCTATTCGCAATTTCACAGTTTGTAGAATACTCTTTTTGTGGAATCTAACCTCGCTCTCCTTTTCATGGTTTTTCTGAAAGACTCAAAGATGCCAAGGCAACTTTTTTTTATTTATGTAGCATATTTCATACACAAGTGTACTCACTGTGCTTCAAATTACTAAACACACATTTATATATATATATATATATATATATATATATATATATATATATATATATATATATATATATATATATATATATATATATATATATATATATATATATGAGGTTGGGATCGTCGTGTGAAATCGTCGTACGGTAGGCAATAGAAAGCTCTGGTAATTAGCTAATGCATATACAACCCCACATAAAAGATTTTTACAAAAGTCCTTATGGCATGACACCGGGATAAAAAGCAATAGCAGACCAGCATCTTAGTGCAGCGCAGTCAGTTTGACACGAACAGAAAATAAGAGCAATTACCTAAAAACGCCTGAAGAGGGAGGCAAAACAACATAAACGCAGCCAACCTCACAGGTCATGACGGTTGATGATGCAGTAAAGCGAGAAAAATGCCATAAAGAGCGTATGAAAAGTATAACATTCCAGTTTGTAACATGAAAAAAACATAAGCCAGGAACGCCGTATACACACACACACACATGAACAAGCATTCACGCACCCAATCAAAATGAAGGACAATTAAGTATGTCCAAAAATGCTAAAAAAATATATAAAAACTATGAAACACAAATATCCAGTGGAAAGAAAGTGCCCCAATCAAAATACGTTGTAGGCCAACTTCTTTTCAAGCAGTACAGTGACGTGCAAAGTTAATCAGAATAAAATGGTGCAGTATTGTCTCAATTGTTGAAGGGGGAGGAAAAAAAACTGAAAAGATAAAAGTGGGACACAGAGGGACTAATTGATTGATGGCTGCTTTGGCCATTTTCAGTTTCTGTGCCTTTTTTTTCCCACCTTAGAAACACAACACGTGTTCCATGCGTGTCTACCGCTTAATCCTTGAGCCCTCTTCAACCCCCGTGTTGCTGCTCTCATTACGCAATCATTTCATATACACACACACACACACACACACACTCCAACCAAGTGGTAGACAAACAACTGCGGAGAAGGGAATGAGAGACGTGGATGCAGACGAAATGTGAGGACCTTCTCGAACTATTTGTGTATCTATCCTTCCATTTCTTCCCTTCACTCGCTAGCCTCCCGATAATGCTTGTTACAAGTTCTTTGCTTCGGGCAGATGGTTCAACAGGAGGTCTTCTTATCTGTGTTGCCAAGAATTTTGCTTCTGGACATGATCAGAGAGTTTCTTAGACAGACGGCTGTTTTGAGGAATTGAAATTTTTTCATCAGCAGAGCAGGGGTCAATGGTACACACCAATTTCAGCCACCAATGAACGGCCCATTCAGAAAAGTACTAAAACACCCAAAAGCTAGCAAGACCCCACCTGTGATATTCTCAAATATCTTGTGTCGTATCAAAAACAAACAAAAAAATCTAATACTGAAGTAATTAATTAAGTTAGCTCATACTTATGGACAATCGTGCAAGTAAGCTAGAGATTCTTAGCTAACGATCGTAACGAAGCTAACAATGAAAGTCGTGCCTTAAATTGTCCACTAAGAAGGTAGCTAATCTTACAAATTAGCAAAATTAGCTCATTTTAAGGGTAATACTACTTTTGATTGCTAAATCTCGACTTCATGGATTTTGGTTACTGTAGGTATTTTTCTGAGAATGTAACTCTTCCTAGCAAGTTAATCAACTTACTAGATTAGCTTATGGACAATAATACAATTAAACTGGTAATTCTTAGCTAACAATGTTAACTCAGCAAACAATTAAAATATCGACTTAAATTGTCCGCTGAAAAGACGTAGCCAATCTTGCAAGGTTGCAAGTTTGCAAAGTTAGCTCATCTTTAAGGGTAAGAGTACAATTTAATTGGTTAAACCTCAACTTCATGGATTTTGGTTACTGTAGGTATTTTTCTGGGAATGTAACTCCCCCTAGCAGGTTAATTAACTTACTAGGTTAGCTCATACCTATGGATAATAGTACAAGTAAACTGGTAATGCTTAGCTAACAATCTTAACTCAGCAAACAATTAAGATATCGACTTAAATTGTCCACTGAAAAGACGTAGTCAACCTTGCAAGCTAGCAAGTCAGCAAAGTTAGCTCATCTTCAAGGGTAAGAGTACAATTTAGTTGGTTAAGTCTCTACTTCATGGATTTTGGTTACTGTGGGTAATTTCTGGGAATTATGAGATTTATTGTGTTTTGTTATAGTCTTTACATTGTTGCCTAAGTTTTGATGCATAGGGTAACATAGAAAATACCAGAGTTTGACGTCAAAATTAACAGTGCGTCTCATACCCAGGTGCGTCCTATATTTGGAGAATTATGGTCAATTATACACAATACATTAATGTATTATATCATGAATAAATCAATACAGAAATACGAATACATCTTAATTCACAATATTCTAGAAAATCTCATATATTTTATGATTAATCTATTGCCCTTTAATTTCACTTTATAAAACATGTTTCTTTTTACACTTTTATCCATCTAATATTTGCTTCTTTTTTCTACGGCGCAGCACTTTTCAAATCAGAAAAGATGTCAAAAGAAATGTGATGGTTCAATTCACTGACAGGGTTGGATCCATCCATTTTCTTCTGTTTTTATTGGGCCATTTTGCAGTGTGAAAATAAACTAAGGCTTCTTTCTCCGCAGCCAGAAGGAAGTTGTTGTTTTTTTTTCCCTAGCATGTCCTGAAAACCTCCTCTCAGTAGGTGCTAGCCTAAACATCTTAGCGGGGAGTCAACCAAGATGCATTCCAAACAGATACCTGAGCAAAGCTAATCTGGCTCTTCTGAGCTGTTCCAGAATGACCAAGCTTCTCACCCTATCTCTCTGAGAGAGCTTGACACCCTGTGGAGAAAATCGATTTCAGCTCTTTCCAAATCTTTAATCTTGCTCTTTTGTGTACGACCCACAGCTCGTGCCCGTGGGAATCTAGATTGACCGGTAAATCAAAATCTTTGCTGCTTAGCTGCTTCTACACAATAAGGCCAAAGGAGATTCGGCACCACTGCGGAACCTTCACAAACTGCATAAAAAGTAACACTAAAATAAACTGAAATATACAGAGTACACTTGATGATGGAGTCGGGAAAATTTTGAGATCAGAAGGACAAGGACGGCAACAAACCACGTCGACTTTCATCACGACATTTTGACGATGAACCGACAAGAACTGAAAGGAAACAGAAAAGTAAACAAGGAACACCTAGACATGACACAATAGGAACAGGAAGCTGATTGGCATACACAAGTGAAGCAGGTTAATGAGGACAGGTGGACGCAATCACACTAATTAGATGCTGTCACTAGGGATACAGAAACATGAAATAACTAACCAAAACACCACCCAGAACATACCACTTCCAAATCTAAAATTCTGCTTCCTGGTGGAACATTCTCACCAGCATTCTTGAAAAGGCCTCACTTGGGAATACATTTTTTTTTTTTTTGCACCTTCTTAATTTGATTCAACATATTGAGTCGGTCACACAACAAATAAACTGTGACCACATCACTGCAAGACTGTTTTGAATTCTCTATCGCCCCTAAAGGCAAATTCCAAGTGTTTCTATATTCCATAGTGCTCACCACAGTGCTGGCAGTGCATTTTCTGTAAACTGCCGTAGACGTTTATCATATATAAATTTCGTTGGCAGCATCCATAAGGCGTTAATGACTTATTAAAAGAGTACACGCAGCAGTGATTTCCGCTTTAAAGCAACAGTTGCATCATAAGCAGTCTGCCTGGGGACCACACGGTCTGCTTTTGTTCTGCCGAGCAGCTGATCCACCAAAAAAAAAAAAAAAAAAAGATCAGTTTTTCCCTGGAGACTGTTCTGTGGGGATGATGTATGAGCTATAGGTCACTCTTTGAGAACACCATAATAACAGATTATTTACGGCCCAACCACGGTAAAAGTTTATTCGATCGTATAATGGGATTAATCAATAACCGATTGTAGCGTTTCTGAGCGGAGTGAATGTGGCTGCATTATCAGGGTGAAAAAACAAAGCAAGGTGACCTCAAAGAAAGACCGGCACCAGGAAGGGGCCGAGTCTTTGGGAGACTGCGCACGCTCGCTAAAGGGTCCTGGTTTGTCAGTGACAGCTGGCATCCGAGACGCCTGCGGACAAATGCCAAGACGGATCAACAGCAGAGCCGCTGAGAGAACCGGACAGCTTTTTAATACCAAGGATCTGAAAAAACATCCCTGCCTTATTTTTTTTTTTATCTAGTGAGGCATTTGATGTTTTTTAATACAGTACATTGCCCAAAAGCAAAGGGGACTCAGATACATTTCAACACTTTCAAAAACGAGCACAAAAGATAATTTCATTTACATGTTCTTTTTACTGAGATTCTTCCTTTATTTCCTGATATATTTTAATTGGACCTTTGATTATCCAGATAAGGTATTAAAAATAGACACGAAGACAGTTAAAACATTGGCAACTAACACAGCTAGCATGTATTCTTGAGGGGGAAAAAAACTCCAGCAATTGTTAGCATTCATATGTGATCCTGATTTGTTGAGCAATATTTGTCACCCCTTGTGCAGTATGTTGACCATTTTGGGGTCATTTTCTTCCACATCATTCTCGCATTATTTTAGCCGAGGGATGGCACACTCCTGGTGGTGTGACAACTAAATGGTCCTGCTATTTTCAACTTTGATATGTTGTCACCACCTGGGTGAAATTTCAGCTCCCTACCATCTGTTTTCAAGTCTTTCCCTTTGATGTGAAATGCTTTTGACGTAGGGCTGCACAATTAATTGAATTTTAAATGCAATCACGATATTGGCTGCCACGAATAATTAAGTTGATTTAGAAAGCCGGCTACACTACATGTCAAATCAAGTACTGTCATCCTACCACCAGGGGGCAATGTTTCCCACATGTTTGCATGACAAAAGCCTTTGTTTTTCTCAACCTAATATATTGTTTACCAGTGTGAAATGGCATTGAGTTTCTCACCTGATTCCTAATCTATACAGTGCTAGCTGTCAATTGAGACCCATTTTGAAAAATCCCAAAAATGGGAATAAATTCGGTTTGAAATGACCGAAAATTAAATTTCGACTGCTAATTGAGTAAAATTTGCTTAAAAAGTGAATAAAGTGCTTGCTTGTGAGTAGGATTTTTTTTGCATTTTTTTTTTTGCATTCAGCAAGTAAGTCTGCTGTGTTGCCCTATGTGCCATTCGTTTTATTATTATTTACTGTATTTATTTTAGTTTGAAGCATTGTTTATACACGGTTTGTATTTTAAAAAAAGGGCAATAAATAAAACATTTTGACCAAACATGATGAATAATCATGATTAGTAATCATGATTTCAACCGTGATTATTATTTTAGCCATAAATAATATTTTAGCCCAACTTTAACGTAAGGATTAAAGGATTGGACAAAATACCGCATAGAGCTGTGACACACAACAAAATTTAGAAGATGAATAAAGTATCTTAGAAAGGTTTGACAGTTGACATTCGACGGTTTCAGTTATATGATAAATTAGTGCCAGTTTTTGAAGAAATAAATGAAATTAAAAAATGTAATAATAATAATATAATAATAATAATATCGAACGATGCAGAGGTGAAACGATATCGCAAAGATAATCATGTTATGCGCTGCTATCATTCCATGCTGACATTACCACAAAACCTGCATGTTTCCATCCACGTAATCATGTTATTAATCTCCCGCAACCATCTGTATGCTGACTAACCAAATGTCAACATGCAACAACACAATTTCCATATGCGTCATCCATGCGGGCGCAAGCACACTTTGTACCATTCGCATATTTCTCCCGTCACTCCGTTTATTCAGAGTGATTCAATTAAACCAATCGAAAGGACAGTAAGTGGCTTCCATCCCTGTGCACCGTCTAAATTATTTATTGATTCTTGTTTAAAACAAAAGTTCAGTCTGTTGTATGTGTGAAACGAAAAGGGTCAGGGGAAGGTTTCTAAAATCCGCGAGCATTGGTTGTCAGCTAGCTGGTTCAACAACAACGAAAACAAAGTGCGTCAGTGAAGTATAAATATATGTATATAAAAACTTTAGAGAAAACTTGAATGCAAGAATTCGCCAAAATGTCCACTACGGCAAGCATTCTGAAACAGTGGGGCCAGGACAGGTGCGGGAACACACTTTGGTTTTGCCATGTGAGATATAATTGCACATCCGCAGCACTAGGTGGTGCACTGGCACACTTATTGTCAAAGTCTGTTCGGGAGTTATAAACTTCTTGAATTGCTGTCAAGGACATATTTTTTTTCTAAATTATTCTAATGATTAATGTAATTTAAAAAAAACAAAACAGAAAAGTGTTTTGTACCTTTTACATCATTTTTTTTATATTATTATATTGGTGCTCTGTGTTAATGTTCCAGATCTATTTAAATGTATTATTTTTTATTGAGTTAATTTTTTTCAGCATCAAATGTCTTAGTTGGGCAAAAATTTTTCTAGCTTGATTAAAAATGACTTTTTTTATTTTTATTATTTTTTTATTCATTTTTATTCATTTTATTTATTTCGGGGTTTTTTTTCAGTTTCAGACTAACTTGTAACCTGTATAAACACTATAAAAAAGTTAACATTTGATGAAAGTGGATTATATTGCTTTTGTCTTCATGTTATGAAGGGTACGAATTTAGGGTATACATACACTTTTTTTTATAATCTTATTTATTGTCACCAAATTGAATTTTGGCAGGGTAGGGCATGAAATGTTTTCTCTTTGCAGAAAAAATACCTGAGATTAAAATTTTTATTATTTTTTTTTATTTATTTTATCTTGTATTTATTTATTTCTGGGGTTTTTTTTCAGTTCCAGACTAACTTATAACCTGTATAAACACTATAAAAAAGTTAACATTTGATTAAAGTGGATTATATTGCTTTTGTCTTCATGTTACGAAGGGTACGAATTTAGGTTATACATACACTTTTTTTTGTTTTGGATAATCTGATTTATAGTCACCAAATTGAATTTTGGTGGGGTGGAGCACGAAATATTTTCTCTTTGCAAAAAAAAATAAATAAATAACTGAGATGCATTGCATTAAAGGCACAACATGCTCATATATATATATATATATATATATATATATATATATGTTTAGGGGGTAATGTTGATTCGCGATCTGCGTGTTTTGAATTACGAGCACGGTCATGAAAGAAATAAACTCATATGTTAAGTCACCATTGTACGGTTACTGAATGCTGGTCTGCAAATGTAGCATTTTTGTAGTTTATTTTTTCCCAAAAGTTGATTTTCTAAAAGCGCCTTATGCAACGGCGACCTAAAGTAACCTTGCGACGGGGCGATGATGTCACCGAGTCCGTGACGTTCTCTGACTGGGGGGCAGCTATGAAACAAACACTGTCACTGCACTGTCACTAAGCTCCCCCGGGTAGCACTGATATAGTTTGTGACACTTTTTCATAAAATTCCACGCACTTGAGGCAACGAGGCGGATGTTTCCGCGAATCCGTCAGGACGTTACTAAGCTATTTTACACGGCGACTGCGACCAGACGTTAGATCGCACCCCGTCAATGAATAATGCAGGGTGTTCGTTCAACTGCTGATAGATCGCTGCCGACGTGAATCACAGCTCCGTCCTCAGTAATGGCTTTCACCCGCCATTGTCTAGTTTCCACATTATCACGCCTTCGTCTTACGTTTTACTGATGAAAAAAAAAAGAATACGCGGAAGAGATGAAAAGAAGCTTTTGACAACTTGTATGGAGCTTTTCAGGATGACGTCACACCTCACAAAAGAATCAACTTTCTCGGGTAGAGCTGCTTCAATGTCGTTTGAGCAAGGCCGAGCACTCAAGAAAATGGCTAAATGGTCTGACTGTTTATTTTAGCCCTCCTCTCTTCAGAAGTAATTTGAATGCCTGGTTTCAGTCGAAAAAAAAATGTTTCATTGGAAACCGTAGTTCCCCTTATTCTGTACGTATAAATCATATTTTTTAAATGAAAACCACTCCTTAACCCTTGTGCAGTATTTTGTCCAACCCTTTGATCTTTACATCAAAGACATCAGAGGAAAAGCATTGAACGAAGACACCAGGAAGCTGAAATTTCACCAGATGGTGACAACATGTCAAGTATAAACTAATAAAAATCTGAACTTATTTATAAATACAAAAGCCAATTTGTTACTAAATATGTGCCTATGACAGGATTGTGTTCTTACCCGTTTCATGTGACTTCTGTTTTCGAACATCACTGGACAGCTTCTCAGCCATGTAAGATGTTTTCATTATTTGACAATTTATCATTACAAAGCAAACATGCAGGCAATCCTTCCATATTGGAAATGAAAATAAATTATTCGATCCAAGAGCTGTTGAATCCTTTGTTCTCCTAAGCTATGTTTAAAAAAAAAAAAAAAATAAATAAATAAATAAAATAAATTATATATAAATATATATATATATAATATATATATATATATATATATATATATATATATATATATATATATATATATATATATAATTTATTTTTATTTAATTTATTTTATATATATTTTTATTTTATATATATTTTATATATTTTTTTATTTTTTATATATATATATATATATATATATATATATATATATATATATATATTTTTTTTTTTTTTTTTTTAATTCTATGCATTTTAACTGCATTGGAAAATGCTAAAAATGTTTGTGGCATGTTTGTAAACTATATTAAAAAATGTTCATACACTTTTGAAAAAGCTCCAGGGAGTCACTAGGGCGGCACTAAAGAGCCACATGTGGCTCGAAATCCGCAGGTTGCTGACCCCTGATTTAAGGTCTTGCAGACTAACACTATCTGTAAAATTTGAGCTTCACCAAATTGGGCACAACAAAAAATAGGTCATGTTGAGGTAAACGTGCAGTGCCGGGAGCGTGTCTCTCTCACACTGTTACTTGAACTGTCTCATATTGACACAGATGGCTCTGCAGAGCTTGAAAGCCCAGACGCACAAATGTTGAAGATGAAATTCGAATGCAGGTTTAACCCCTGTGTTTCCGCGGATTTTTCACTAGCCTTCAGCTTGGGCTGACTTTGAAAGGGTCATAGCATCGTCAAATATAAATATGTATTTACTTTCAAACCCCTCAAAATGTTCAGCGGCATCAGCTCTATCCATACATATATCAATTATTTTTTGAAGGAGAACCTACACCCGCTTTATGTACAAATTTTGTAAAAATGCAATTAAAGCAAAAATAATTACATTGTATATTCATGGAATTTAACTCGGCGTATTTATTATGTCATAATTACAGTATCTTGACTTGAAGATTTTTGCATTATGGGAGTCAGGCTAAGCCAATCATCAAAGTGATTGAAAGCTTTGCAAATGGCCGCTAGCGCCATCTTATGGTTTTGGGGTGTAAACACAAAAAATTCTATCGTGCCCCGTTGGAGAGCTGCCGTTGAAAGTATTAATGCAAAAATCAAGGGAAATGCATGATAAGACATCCGGTTTTCAATATGTCCAAAATTGACAGTATTTCCAATTTTGAATGGCAGTAAATGAGCCCAACATGGGCTAAATTTGACATCTCAAGGGTATACCTCTAAACCTCCCGTTTGCAAGCATTTAGAAAGGACGTCACCGCAGCATATTGAAAGTCGCCATTTTTTTGACAATTTATACAATATTTTAGCCTCCCAGTGTTTTTTTTATGCTTTTTCTCTGAAATTACACATGAAAAAGCCCGAGTTGGGTCAAAATTTCCCCCGGGGGTTAATGATGCCAAATTTAGCAAATCTGGATCATATTTAAGATCGCTGCTTCATTAAAGGTTTGCAAATGTCATTAGTTGTCCGCTAGCGCCATCTGATGGTTTTGGGGTGTCAACTCAAAAAATTCAATTGCGCCCCGTTGAAGAGCTGCCGTTGAAAGGATTAATGCAAAAAAATCGGGGGAAATGCATGATAAGACATCAGGTTTTCAATATGTCCAAAATTGGCAGTATTTCCAATTTTGAATGGCAGTAAATGAGCCCAACAAGGGCTAAATTTTACATCACAAGGATATACCTCTAAACCTCCCGTTTGCAAGCATTTAGAAAGGACGTCACCATGGCATATTGAAAGTCGCTATTTTTTGACAAATATTTGAGCCTCCTAGTGTTTTTTATGCTTTTTCTCTGAAATTACACATGAAAAAGCCAGAGTTGGGTCAAAATTTACCCCAGGGGTTAATGATGCCAAATTTAGCAAACCTGGCTCATATTTAAAGGCTGCTTCATTAAATGCTACCCCAAGGTCAAGACACAGGCAAAATGTTGCACTGTAATCATTAAAATATTTACATTTACATTTTATATTAGATATATTGATTTCTAAGGTTTTCACGTTTTTTGTTAGCTTGCCCTTAACTTGAAATTTCCATGTTATTTCAAACCCGTGACACGGAGCAAAACGTGACATTGTTTTGACCACTCAATTAGGTACTTTTGTGAGTGACGAGGAGAAAAGAACTTAGAGCGCCGACCTCATCACCCACGGGAAAAATTTCTTCATCATCCAACGTTGACGTGGCTTGCCGACCTCGTCGACGCTCCCGGGGTCGGGGTTGAGCAGATCGCCACGGACAGCTAAGCAAATCTTGTGAAAATGCCCTCCCCGAAACAACGGGCTGTTATGGAAGCGTGTGACTGGCCCGTGCATTTTTGTAGTGATGTTCTACAAGCGCACAAAATATGGTGTTGGCACCCCCTTTACACCCATCGCAAAAAATAGATCTGATTAGATTTGAGGAGACAATTTATAAACAAAAAAAAGCTGCAATCTTAGCACAGCAGAATGTCTAGAATTCATGATCAGGTGCTATAGCAGTTTTTTGTCCAATCTTTCACATCAAAGGGAAAAAATTGAAAGAAGACATTAAGGAGCTGAAATTTCACCCAGATGATGACAACATGTCAAATTTCAACACAAAACAACCAATTACCGTTATTCTACATATATAGGACACACCTGTGTATAGGACGCATCCTTAATTTTAGGGTCAAAATCTAGTAATTTCTATGTTACCGTTTATAGGACACACCAATTATCGCAAAACAGACTAAATCTCATCTTTGTAAATTCTTCATTTTTTTCTTGTGTTCATATCCAAATGATATATATTTATCGCTGGTTAAGTGTGTTTCAGATTTCCCACATTGTGAGTGGTCAGTGAACGCCTCGCCAGTCGTTGAATGCACTCGAAGCGGTTATTTTTCCTATTCTTTGCAACACAGCTCAAAGATCATCTTGCCATAAAAACTTGAAGATGCGTATCATCATGTTCCACTAATTTTATGATTGTGTATAAGCCAAAGGGCCACATTTAATAAACGAGTCAAAACCTTTCTGCGTTCTCAAACCGGTGCACACAGCCTCGCCACTCTTAATTGAATCAGCTGCAGGCATCGTAACCTTTACATGATCTTCTCTTCTTTAGTAATATCCGTGTGTGTGGACAAGGATGAACTCGGACATTGGTTCAGTCTGCCCGCTTCTTTTACCGGAAATAATCCTGTAACAACCTCATCTAACACAAGCTGCTGTTAGCTGCAACAGGCACCGGCTGCTAACAGCCAACTGATGTTTGTCCACTAGCTCATCCCGTTACAGTAATTATTGTAAGTAAGCACGCGACTATTATAAAAGTGTGCATCCGTGCGTCAAAATTCGCCTCATGTGGCTTATGGACACGATACTGCACAAGGTTTAAAGCTTTCCAGTTCTGAGGCGAAACCATACATAAAAAAACAAACAGTATCTGATTTAAGAGTATTCTGTTTACATCAAGCTGAAATTTGAGAGACTCATCCAATGAAGTCCAATGGAACCTCAAAAAACAGAAACCATTTAAATGCATCCAAGCACAAAGTCATGAACGCGGTTTGTTTTAACAGCGTGCATTAGAGCGTTGCCTGTTTGTGTGTGAGCTTCACAGCAAAGGAGAAGGAGCATCCCTTTGGTTTCCCATTCAGAAAATCTGGCTTGCCGTTCCGCCGAGGATGCTTTGGTTTGCCGTTTAATGGCCCGTCCTGCACGATTAAACAAAGGGAGGCAAACGGTTTCACACAAAACGCAGTCTAAATAAAGCACATCGCCCTCTGCCGCAAAACGAATTAAAACAAGAGTACTCGGTGGAGACTTCCCCTAAGGCTTATACATTTGTCACCAACAAAATTATACCACTACCGACATTTTTCCGTTGGATCCAAGAGAATTGATGAAACGTTATATCCTCGGCCTTGGGGGTAACATGGCTCAAGTGGGTGTTGAAGTGCCCTTGAGCTACAGAAGCCCCTCACAGTCTTACCCTTGAAATTAGTAAAAGGCCATTTACTCGACTATTAAATTACAAAAAGCAATGTATTATACGTAATAAAACCAAATAATAATAGATTATTAAAAGGCAAAGAATGAAACACTTTTTTGCATGTTTTGGGTGGCAAATAATAAACACCTGCGTGTATTGTTCTATTTTGATCAGTGATGGGCATTTCAGTTGTCGGTGTCCTGCCCATCCCTTCCATCATTGTTGGTCCACCACCAAAATAATATTTCTATCTTCTATCTTGCATTTCTTGGCAAAGAGCCAATCAGAGTGAAATTATCTTGTTGTGATGTGCCCATTGGTTGAAAAAGACATCCCAGAATGCTTTGTTCAACTTTGCGCAAGCGATTTATTCATTCAAATCATACTTAAAAAGCAAAATAACACAAACACCTTTTGAAACATGTCTGGACAATGAATGTGCTGAGCAAGACTGTTCAGTATGCATTTCAGTTCATGAAACTATGACGCTGAAACACAGTGAAAACAATGACTTCCCAACCATATACTGGCCACCTATAATGAGGAGAAAGTGTTGTTCAGTGCAATCAATTTTATTCTTTCTTAATAGTAGCTCCTCTGTGCTTTGTTCAACTTTGCGCAAGCGATTTATTCATTCAAATCATACTTAAAAAGCAAAATAACACAAAAACCTTTTGAAACATGTCTGGACAATGAATTTGCTGAGCAAGACTGTTCAGTATGCATTTCAGTTCATGAAACTATGACGCTGAAACAGTGAAAACAATGACTTCCCAACCATATGCTGGCCACCTATAATGAGGAGAAAGTGTTGTTCAGAGCAATAAATTTTATTCTTTATTAATAGTAGCTCCTCTGTGCTTTGTTCAACTTTGCGCAAGCGATTTATTCATTCAAATCATACTTAAAAAGCAAAATAACACAAAAATCTTTTGAAACATGTCTGGACAATGAATGTGCTGAGCAAGACTGTGTTCAGTATGCATTTCGGTTCATGAAACTATGACGCTGAAACACAGTGAAAACAATGACTTCCCAACCATATACTGGCCACCTATAATGAGGAGAAAGTGTTGTTCAGAGCAATAAATTTTATTATTTCTTATTAGTGGATCCTCTGCGCTCAGCCAGTTATTCGTGGGCTCTTTGATATATGCTTGCTGTCTATTTAGACTGTGATCAAAATGAAAAATGACTACGAGACATTTCATCAGATCCCCTCAAACTCCACAAAATCATATCGAATCAAATCGTAATCTAACAGTCAAACCGAATAGAATCATTCCACTTTCAAATTGAATGTTCTTTAATCATTAATATAGAGAAAATCATATTGAACGACAACAAGATGTCCATGGGAGAGCTCTACAAGGTGAAAACCCAAATAATTAGAGTGAAATAAATGCTAAAGATTGATTTATTGTACTCTGTGGTGTAAAAGACCGCCATTAAAAGTGTTACTTTTACAAAGATGTCTCATTATCAGAGAGCAGACATAAAATAAAATAGAGGATGTTCCAAAATACTTTTTGACATTGAATATCTCAAAGTCTATTAACCCATGTGCGTTTTTTTTCATCCAATCTTTACATCAAAGGCATTTCACATCAAAGGTAAGGAGCTGAAATTTCACCCAGATGGTGACAACATGTCAAAGTTCGACATGGCATGACCACTTAAATCACACACTGCCAGGAGTACCATCCCCTTGTTGTGAAAGAAAATGACCCAAAAATGGTCAAAATTCTCAAATTCTCAAATTTTACATGAAATTTTTAATAGGATCTGTTGGTTATGTTGGTTACGCAGCACATAAAAAAAAAACCAAGGATGAAAAATGCCTTTTCTGGTTGAATAAATACAATTACTGGCTTTGAAAAAAAAAAATGAAAAAAATCATTAGCATCACAAAGAAAAAAAAATGAATTAAGCTTTGAAATGGTAGCCCTTTTATCATACTTCCTTTCACAGTCCAGCAGATAGGAGAACTCGAAATGTGCCCAAGACTTCTGGAACACAGTGTATTTACGATCAAATCGATCAATCTCGGTAATAGCTCTCTTCAACCAAAATGCAATGGAAATCCAATTATACTATTTATCCGTTTCATGACTGCTATGAAATAAGTTCGTTAGGAAAATGAATCACATGCTACATCAGAGATGAACCCCTGTGTGTGACACACTCATAAAAGGGACGCGTTGCCCTTGAATGACCTCCAACTGTCAAAACAGGCTGATGTAGCACAGTTTTGGCTTCCAGCAAATGAATCTCCAAACCGACCGCCCGCTTCCCGGCACTTTTTTTGCACGAGAGTCCTACCCGCTGTCAAATCCGAGCAGCGCGTACGCTAACTGCTCATCCTCAAACCTTTTACACCAAAATAGCAAAATCACCGATCTGCTTCATGTTTTCCGCAGGTGTTGGGCAATCAACAGTAAAGTCACGAATACGCCGGATAAGGATTTGCCGACGCTCACTCGGGAGTAAAAATTGAGGCGAGCGGAAGCAAATTTACCTGCGTAGCCCTTTGCTTTAATTATACTTCATTCAATTATGAAGCTTTGAAGCATCACATATGGATGCGAGAGACCGAATCCATTAGCGCTACACTGAGCTTGTTTTACCAGTCTAATTGAAAGCAGTCTAAGTACTACTCTCCGCTCTTTCTGTTTTACAGCCATTTTTACCATCATGAAGGAACTAAAGTAGAAGGGTGCCATTATTCGACAGCGGTAAAGAGACGGACGAGGATGTAGGATGTAAAGCGTGTTAGTTGGAGGGGAACCAAAGGCTCATTCTAAACCATTAAGGCGGTGCTTATCAATTATTTCTTGCAAAGTCCAAGGAAAATTTTGGGAAAATTGTAGAAAAAGTGTAACTGTAAAAGTCGTATTGCGATATGTATTGCGATATATTGGGCAAAGTTTGTAAAAAAAATAAATAAATAAATAAATCTTTGCCGTGTATTAACAATGACTGCTCTTCAACCATAAACAGAAAAAAAAAAAAACACGACAAAAAGCAAGGGGAAATCTTATAATTTATCAACTACATTGAAACCTCAACATACTGTCGCTTCTGTACATGTTTTGTTCTTCATATTACAAAAATTACTTAGCATATAAAAGAAATGAGACGAAAAAAAATTGAAATCTCAAAATTCCCATTTAAAATAAATGCAACGTGAAATTCTACTGCTCGTTAAAATGGCTGCTATTATTGATCTTGGAAACACTTACAGGAGCTTGGAATAATTTACGTGTAAAACACGATCCATAATATGACAAAAATCGTGATACGAAAGCCACTCGGGAGCGGATAGATTTAAAAATAAAATGAAATATTACAAAAATAAGGCGCTTCAAGACGCATATTGCGTCACTTTATATTGCAATATATCAATATTATTGCACAGCACTAATTGTAAGCATACCTGAAATTGGATCCTTTTTAACATTAACAAAACAGACAAATTTTAACTCTACTTTTTATTGGGGTTTTCTACAGGTTACGGCTTATTCTGAGTCTGAAAAAAAACTCGAAAAAACTCTGTGCTTTAAATTAAAAAGAAAATAAATAAATAAATATATATATATATATATATATATATATATATATATATATATATATATATATATATATATAACTATAAACATTTTTGACCAGCTAACCGTTTGCTGCAATTTAAATTGATCTGGAACGTTAAAACTGATATCTTAAATATTTGTAACCTGAAGAAAAACGTATAAAACACTGTGCCGTTTTTTTTTTTTTTCTAAATCGCTATAATCATCAATGAGATTTAGAAAAAATGTTGCCAGCAGTTTAAAAACTTTCTAACCCCTGCGCAGACTTTGACAATAACGCACCACAGCACCACCTGGTGCTAAAGATGTGCAATCACACTATAAAACCCGATTTCCTGCGTTCCCCTATGCTTGGTTATGGGTTTCAATTTGTGGTTGGAATGATCTGAATTAGTCATTTGTTTACCTCGTCAAGTCAATCCAACGCAGGACTTGATTTTTTTCTGATTAGGACATTTTCTGTTGAAATGTGGCTTCAACTCATCCTCCTTTTCGTTTCGTTTGATTTTATAGTTCTGCGTTTTTCGTACATTGCTCGAAGGGCGTTCTCGCTACAAGAGTGTTTTTGATCTGTCTTTCGGAATCTTGATCCAGTATGTTCAATTTTTATTTATGGATTTTTGCGTGGAATTCTGGACGTTACCCAGTGTCTCAAATTAACTTTGATTCAGTGATCATTTGTCTTTAATCATTTCTGTTGCATTTTTTGGATTGCGATAATCAGTGTCTTGATTTTTGTTTTTTAATATCAGTTCTTTGTGTCTCTGTCTGCTTTTTCGGAATGAGTCTTTTGGATCATGTCCTTCTCCGATGGCCAGTTCTATAAGTTCTAATTTCACATTTCATACCCGGGGATGTCCAACTTTTGGACCATGTCCTTTTGTGGTTCGAACCGTTCTTCGGTCTTTATGAACAGGTCTGTTTTTCATCCTGGATCGCATTCGTCTCTCTGTCTTCTTGTTTAATGATTAATTTTTGAGCATTTTACATCCGTTTGTCAAATTGTCATCCTTGTTTCTGATCACCTTTTTTTGTTTGAAAAATTGAAACCGAGCCTAGGCTTGTTATTCGCTGATTTCGCCACTGCTTTTAATTCATGCATTTTGCTTTTTTTTTGACTGAAAATTTTATAAACAGGTCTGGTTTTCATCCTGGATCACATTAGTCTCTCTGTCTTCTTGTTAAATGGTTAATTTTTGAGCATTTTACATCCGTTTGTCAAATTGTCATCCTTGTTTCTCATCACCTTTTTTTGTTTGAAAAATTTAAACCGAGCCTAGGCTTTTTTTTCGCCATTATACGCTGATTTTGCCACTGCTTTTAATTCATGCATTTTGCTTTTTTTTAGACTGAATCTGTGTTTGTTTGAGTAATGTATATAAATTTGGTCATTTTCACACTCGAGCCTTGTTTCATGATTAGCTGTTTCTAAGGATTAATCCTATTTATCTATCTTCATTAACGGGTATTTGTTTTTAATCACCGATCACTCCTCGCCTACCTTAGTCTGTCCTAGTCATCTAGTTTTAATGCTTAGTAATGTGTTTCTTAGTTTCTCATTTTCTTTGTTTGACTTTGGTCCGTTTTCACTGTTGTACGCACCCCAATGTCTCATACTCAAGTACCATTGTGTTGATTAGTGTTTTTTGTGTTTTGATGTTAGCTTTCTTGGTTCTAATCAAGTTTTTTTGTTCTTTTTTTTTCCATGGCTTTGTTGTCCGTTTTTTTTTCGCAACCGCTTATTCCTAGCATGTTTCCAACAGTCATGCTGTTTGGTCAATTAGTTCGCATTTGATAGTTGCCGCTTTTGTTCAATCAGTTGCTCTTTGTTCTTTCTTCGCAAGCTTCCGATTGCATGAAAGACTTTATGCATTCCCGTGATGCTGGATTTGGTTCCGGCTGCCATGGCCACACCACATAGTGTGAAAATGAGATGTTTGAGTTTGCATTTAACTGAGGATTATTGGTAGCTAGGAAAAGTTCAGAAAACTTTGATGTACCTAAAATCAAGTGACTCATCTGGATGCTGTGATTAAAACTCGGCGAACTTTGTTGCACTTTTGCTTTGTTTTCATTAGCGTCCATCTCGGGCCAAGAAAGCAATTGTGCAAATGTTTACTTGCTGGTGCCAAGTCCAAAGAGGATATTCGCTGTGAATATGAAATGTTCCATCGGGCGGAAATGCAATCTTTCACTTATAATGACTTTCAATTTCATTTACTCCCGGTCAGCACCGTCCATATTGATGATTACCGCTATGTTATCTGGAAAGTGTGAGCTTTATTTGGCTATTTTGTCTCAGTCTTCGGTGCGTCGTCAGTCTGAGACGGATATTACTTGTAGCGCAGAGCTGATTTAAACAGATTTACCATCACATCATATGGAATTATTTTTTTCAAGGAAGGATTCCATGCAAAAATAAAGCTGTCGTTTCTATGGATTTATATTTGAATTGGTACAGAACATTCTGACATTTGTAATTTTTTTTTAAATGTAAAATATGTTCCGTGGCGCAATAAAGGTTGGGAAACATTACGCTTTTAAGTGTGGAAAAATGTCAAGGTACATAATTCAACATGATTTTTAGCGTAGTTACTGAATTTTTGCACTATATGGATTTTTTTTTTTTTTTTATATATCGCCTGCCTACAGCAACATTCTATCTCCAACATACTGAACATGCCTGCACATTTAGCCCAACATATTTATAGAAAATAGACAAATGGATGGATATTTAGTATATCCCTTAACAATAGCTTATTCTTCTGTCTCCCTTTGCTTAATTGAATATTTTACTGAACATATATTTCAATTCCCAAGTCACAAACTTTTACACAAGATCGTATTCAATGTAAATATAATGTTTATGTTTTAATAATACAGTACTATATTTTTCTACTTCATAGTTGTTCAATAAACTGATACTTTGAACAGGAACACACGTTTGCTTTATCAGTGGATTGTTTCCTGGTGGCTAGCAAAAAATAAATTAATTAATTAAAACAAAACACCTGCTGATAATCTGCACTTGACTACAAACCGCAGAGCTCAAATCATGAGTAAAAAGTTTCGGGTCATAGTCCGAAAAATACGGTAAATAGTGTGTGCAGAAACACATCTCCTCTCCCCTACTTCCCAGCCTGCACACAATTATGTCCTTGATTAGCACAGTTAAATTGTTATGGCTTATTGGCGGATGCCTTGTACCAGCAGGTGCATAACATGTATTTATTAGCGATAACGAACTGCCAATCCGCCCTAAAACGCACCTGGAAGTACTTCACCTTCCCGAGCCAAGTGAAAACGATAATGTGATGCCACACTTGGAGTCTAGTTAACCTTCGGCTCGGGATGCATCGGTTGCCGTTTCATAACTGAGAATCAAGCTTTATGAATGCACCCATCGGGAAACAAAAGATGTCAGAGAAAGAAAATGCTTGAACCATAACGTTAAGGAAATGGTTTGAAAGCATTGTGCGAATGCCATTTTTCTCCTATTCTTTTTTCCTGTGAGCGTGTTTTCCAAAGATGATTGTATCCATTAGCCCTGGCAGTTGATGTATAATGACTAAAACCCTTAAATTCTACTTAGCGTGGATGCCAGCCAGTCACACAGCACATTAGCGACCCAAATGAGACAAAGGAGGGAAGGAAGGAGTGGGCGGAAAGTAATAAGGGCACATACGCCGACAAATCCAGCTCTGGGAGGAGGCTAAATGACATTTTGGGGTTGAATGTGGACATCCGGAAATGTCTCACAGGATCGCGATATAGCGTTGGCTGTTTTTTTTTTTTCTTAGGATTTTTTTTTCGTCTCTTTTCTTCAAATACTATAACAGTGATCCTCTCCTTCCTTCGAGGTTGTGCAATGAAAGTTCCAAAGGATGTAAAGTTTACAGTTAATTTTCTTTGAAAGTTAAACCTTGGACATTTTCAAATGGAATTACCGTAATTCCCCAAATATAAGATGTACTTATTTCCCAAATATGAAAACCAAAAGTGTGAGTGCGTCCCATAAACGCTAAGTTTAGTAGGGTGGAAGTCAGTTGGCTGCATCAGTTCATGTTAACTGAGGTTGTTACAGCATTATTTAAAGAAGCGAGCAAACTGAACCAACGTCCGAGTCCATCCTTGTTCACACAGATTCAAGATTCAAAATGTGTCATGTGCACAGTGTAGAAACAAGTTTTTCTGTGCAATGAAATTCTTACTTTACTGTTACAACAAATGTCATAAAAAAAAGAAAAAACATCACAGTGCCTTTTTAGAAGAAAGTGTTTCTTGCAAGCGATGCAGATTGCAAAACGTGAGGCTGCTACAAGGTTTAGCCAAACGAGCTAATGGCCCTCGAACGCTGAGTTAGAGTGGAGCCTGTCGCCGACCTAACAGGATAACGGTACAATCAGCGTTCACATTTATTTCAATAGACTCACTCACTCACGATAAAATACATTTATAGACACAAAAAACAATGACAAAATTACAAAGATGATATTTTTCAGTTTTACGAACAAAGAATATAACATACAACGGTGTGTCCTATACAGTTGTAGATATGACATTGATATGGAAAGCTTCCAAATCGAACGGAATTCCCCAACCCAAGATGTGATCGACATTTGTTGAACTTTGCCTCAACGCTGCCTCCAAAGGTATTAGCTTCAATCGTTTGGCGTGCGTCAGCTGTGACAGTACCAGATTAAAACAAAGAGCCCTGGCGCCCGATAGGCCATCGATCGGCGCTGCGTCGTCACAAGACGATGCAGTGAAGTGGCTTGTGCTGCTACTTGTCCAAGTGAATACCCAACACCTTCTCATTTGTAAAACGCCGGGAAAGATCGAAGAGCGTAATTACAACTGGTGTGAGGAATGCGCCCACGGAGGCTTTTCCTGCTTACGGATCGTCAACAACAATCAATTGACTTGGTTTGGATGGAGAATCGTTTTGTCTTTTTGGTTATGGCCGCATGAACTGGTAGATTGTGAAAGTGGACGGAAAATGGATGTCTTTTTGTGAAGGTTTAGATACAGTAAAACCAGCTGCTGGAACACAAACTTGGATGTTGAGATCTTAGTGGGGAACAGGCTTTGCTTTTGCCGTGTTAAGTGTAATTGCACATCCACGGCACCAGGTGGTGCAGTGGCGCTCAGTGTCAAAGTGCGCAGGAATTTTTCCAAATTTTTTTTTCCAAAATCACGTTAATGATTTATGTCATTTAGAAAAAAAAAAAATCTGCACAGTGTTTTATGGTTTTTCTTCCGGTTGAATTGTTTATGATATTGATGCTCTTGCTTTAAAGTTTCAGATCAATTTAGATTTTTTATTTTGTCTTGATTTCATATTTTTACCAGCATCAAATGGTTCGCTTTGTGAAAAATGTTTCAGTTTAGATAAGATTGACATATTTTGTTATTTTATACCATTTGATGCACTTTAAATCATTAAAGTATAGTTAACCTGACACCTGTATAAACCTTGAAAATATTAACATTTTTTGAAACTTGATTAATATTTTGGTGGGGATATAATTTTAGGGATACTTATACAATTCTTATGAATAAATATGCTATTTATAGTCAACGTGGCAAGTGGGGGTTTGCGTGAAATGTCTAAAAAAATAATTTGAAAGCACTGCTCTGATATTTTGTAACTGATTTTTTTGAAAACTTGTTTTGAGAGTTCCACTCATTTGAAAAACAAAAAAATGGTGCTCCAAACTGCTAAAGGGATCTCACAAATTGACTGATTTTGTTTCCATTTAAACAACACATTTCAGACTAACACTTAACAAGGATTTATTGACTTCATGAATAAATATTGACGCAAGTATTTGGCAAACAAAAAATGAGTCTAAAAAGAATGTTATTTACAGGTAATTTACATTCTTCAATGTACGCGCCCTCTGTCCAAATAACAGCTTTGCCTGAATTTGAAGGCGTTTCCAAACATTTGACTGATACTGCAGCTGGTTTGGTATTGATCTTTAAGACAGCATCTGAAACGAAATTACTGCAGGCGAGTAGCACACTCCATTTTGCATTAACGATCGGGCAATTAATCCCACCAAATCAAATGAAATCTATTATGTCCAACCCTACTCCCAACATCTTTTGCAAATAAAAATCCTTTCATGGAAGATAAATGCATATTCTTTCTTCCTATCTACAAAAACAGCTCTATGTGGTCTCTATTAAATCTTTCCTGTCCTTTGACTAGTGTTGTGCTTCTTCTCCCTTGAAACATCTCATCACTGGTGGGGGAGGGGGGGGGGGGGTAGAGTCTACGAAGCGGTTCTTGCATTCACGTCCACAAGCAAGAGTCGGTTAGCGGTGGCACTTTGTCACAGAGCTGCCCGAGGTCCCGCCTGTCCCGGGTTTGCGATTCTCATTTGCACCTTAGCGGCTACAGCTGTCACGCTGGCTGGCTTCGGTTCGTGCATGTCAAGACACTCCAATGAATTCCAGGTTTAGAAATAGCGCTCTGAAAAGACGGACTGGGTTCAGCTTGCGCTAGCGAAAGTGCGTCATTTCCTTGGAAAATACCTGAATTTACTCTGTACGCCTAAATCGGACCTTTGCTTACCTTTTTAGTCGACTAAAAAATATACAGTAATCTAAAAATGGTCATGTAAATTGACTAATGGTATAATGCAATTACTTCGCGTGAAAAGACAATTCAGAGTAGCGTATTTTTCGCACTATAAGGCGCACCTAAAAGCTTACATTTTTTTAAAAGCTGATGGTGCACCTTATAATCAGGTGCGCCTTATATATGGAACAATATTGAGATTGGGATTCATAGATGGGGAATGAAGTGATAAAGTTCACCTGTTTCTTTTGTGTGTTTACAGTTGAACAAGGTTGCTCATATTGACATTGAGTTATTATGCTATTGAGAGCTTAGAATTATTATTTGAGTTATTTGTGTTATTACTTTGAGTATTACAATATTGTGATTGAAAAAGTACAAAATATGTCATTGAGGGTGCGCCCTATACATGGAAAAAGTTTTACAATGTGTCATTAATTGAGGGTGCGCTTTATAATCCGGTGCGCCTTATAGTGTGGAAAATATGGTACATGAGTTGTTCTGAAAACATACCTGTGTGTGTGTGTGTATATATATATATATATATATATATATATTGTAAATGGTATATATGGTATAAGTAGCATCATCCCCCATCTCTGCGCGGCATTTTCATTCATGCATGTGTTGTCAGTACCTGATTATTTTTTAAAGTTTTCGTATTATACATATTTAAGACAAAAATTACTGCGGAACATAAATTTATTTCAATCTTAAATTATTACACCTTATACAGTAATTGAACAACTACCCCTTTCTATCCTTTGAAATCTCGTAGCAGCCAGTCATATTAGCGGCGCCCGGAAGTTTGAAATAAATAGGTTTACATAATCCAAAATGATAATAATGAGAGTTTAAACTTGAATAAACGTTTTAATATAAAAGAAATCTAGGTAAGAGATTTCAACGTTACCTTTTTAATATAAAAAAACTCTAGGTAAGAGATTTCAACGATCCAGTGAGGGTCTTTGCTCCTCTTCATCTACATAACAAGCGGAAGTTGGGGCGGGAGTAGATTTCAACTCCTGCCCTCATTGGTCGATGGTCATTCCAGTAGCCAGTCGCGTGTCATGCAAGACACTTAAACCTGATTTCAAGAGGGTGATTTCGATAAGACACTGGGGCAGTTTCCTTCTTGAAATCCCACCCAGCAAAAAAAATAAATAATAAATCATCAAATTATCTTGCCTCATTGAACTGAAATCCCACTGACATTTAACTGCCGTAGACGTTAAACGTCAGAGATCCATTTTTACAAGGCTGGCAAACACTGGTAACTATAGAAGCCAAACTCTATTTTCACAGAAGCCAAACTCTATTTTCACTGGGCTGGCAGTGAATGAGTTCATTTGTTACAGCCTCTTTAAAAAAAAAAAAAAACTGTCAGGAAAAAAGGCTTCATCATTAGCAGCTAGCTGCTCATCTGTTAATTTTCAGCTATTCCAAGGCTAGTCATTCCCCTTGGCTTTTTTTTTAAGCACTAATTAAGTATTAATGAAGTGAAGTATAAGTGAAGTATTAATACTTCACTAAAAAAAAAAAATGTAAAAAAGTAAAAAGTAAAAAAGTAAAAAAGTAAAAAAAAGTAAAAAAAAACACTTATATTTGCTCGTGTCATTACAAACTATAAAAAGAGAGACTGTGAAATGCTTCTAATGGTGAAATTATATTTTGCTAGAAAACGAGAGAATGAGTCATGAATTATACAACACAATTCAGATTTTTCATATTTCATTCACTCCATCGCGTCACTTTTTAAGAAAAGTTTTATCAATTTAGTGGGTTCTAAGTAAAAACAGTTGTTGTGACAGTGGGGCTTCACCTCATTAGTATTAGGAGCCTTTTTCAATTCAATTTGCTCACCGGCGCTGCATTCACTGACCTTTGTTGGCTGCTTTTACCGTTGAGTTTGTAGCAAATGGGAAATACTGACACATACTCACTAGCCTTTCACTTTTTTCCTGGAAAAGATTTCTATGTGCTTTGTGGATTAATTGTGTCAGCTCGCAAAGATGTATTTTTGGAGGCTTGAAAAATTCATTTGGCTTCATCCTGCTGGTGGTGTGGGATTTAATGAGGTAGCTGTGTTTAATACCTTGTACAGAACACAGACGTGATTTGTCACACCGCTACTAAGGGACCGTCTTGTGATGGAGGCCGTCTTTTTTTTTTTGTCTGTGCCGCCTTCATTTTGCTGCAGTCTTCCCGCGAGGGGAGCGTTAGCCGCCTGTGTTCGCTTGCGGCCTTCGGGACAAGACGGCCTCTCTGGAAAATGGACGTGTGGCACGGCATCAGAGACGCAGAATACGAGGACGCCAAAAGGAGACATGCGGCCGAGATGAGACACCTGCTCCCAGTCTAACTAGAGGGGATGTACTGTATTGTTTTTTGTTTGTTTGTTTTTTATGAAAGCAGCTGCAGTATAATAATCACCTGGAAAATCAAATGAGATTTAACATTCGCAGCAGCAAATTGAATTAAAACTGGGAGTAGCAGTGAACAAGTCCTTTGCAAAACCATTCTTGAAATAATCACCAGTTTGTATACCAATTTCCATGACATTAAATGGTGCAAGGAAAAATAATCATGCGTTTTTGATACTCTTTTCCCGTATATTACCATATTTTTGGCTCGATAAGTAACTTTTTACTCATGATTTGAGCCCTCTTGAAACAATGACCAGTTTGTATACCATTTTCCGTCACATTCTAATGTGCAAAGAAACAATCACACATTTTTGATACTCTTTTCACTGACATTACTGTATTTTTCGTTATATCACCATATTTTTGGCTCTATAAGTAGCTTTTTTCTCATGATTTGAGCCCACTTGAAATCATGACCAGTTTGTATACCAGTTCCCGTCACATTCTAATGTGCAAGGAAATAATCACACATTTTTGATACTCTTTTTTTCCTGACATTACTGCATTTTTCATTATATTACCATATTTTTGGCTCTATAAGCAGCTTTTTTCTCATGATTTGAGCCCACTTGAAATAATGACCAGTTTCCATACCTTTTTCCGTCATTTTAATGTGCAGGGAAATAATCATCTTTTCCCTGACATTACTGTATTTTTCGTTATATCACCATATTTTTGGCTCTATAAGTAGCTTTTTTCTCATGATTTGAGCCCACTTGAAATAATGACCAGTTTGTATACCATTTTCCGTCACATTCTAATGTGTAAGGAAATAATCACACATTTTCGATACTCTTTTCCCTGACATTAAAATGTTTTTCGTTATATTACCATATTTTTGGCTCTATAAGTAGCTTTTTACTCATGATTTGAGCCCACTTGAAATAATGACCAGTTTGTATTCCTTTTTCCGTCACATTCTAATGTGCAGGGAAAGAATCATCTTTTTCCTGACATTACTGTATTTTTCTTTATATTACCATATTTTTGGCTCTATAAGTAGCTTTTTTCTCATGATTTGAGCCCTCTTGAAATAATGACCACTTTGTATATCATTTTCCATCACATTCTAATGTGCAAGGAAATAATCATACATTGTTGATACTCTTTTCCCTGACATTACCGTATTTTTCTTTATATTATCATATTTTTGGCTCTATAAGTAACTTTTTTCTCATGATTGGAGCCCTCTTGAAATAATGACCAGTTTGTATACCATTTTCCGTCACATTCTAATGTGCAAGGAAATAATCACACATTTTTGATACTCTTTTCCCTGACATTACCATATTTTTCGGACAATAAGCCGTTACTTTTTTTCTTATGTTTTGAGCCCTGCATCTTATCATGCAATGCGGTTGACCTGCAGTATTGTTTTTATTATTTTCCATCCAACAGGATACAATCCACAGGTAAAGCAAATACTGTGTGTATCTGATCAAGGTGTCAATTCATGGAACGATAATAAAATAGAAGTGAAAAGATGTGTACCACTAAAGACATTTAAAACTAGTGTTAAAAATATGAAAAATTGTGTAAGATTTATAAAACTTTGCGATGTGTAAATTTCATACATATGATTGTATATATACTGTTTGTATATAAGAATTATTTGCAATGCATTTATATGTTCACCAAAGTATCCAATCTAACAAAGGGAAACAAAAGAAGATGTATTATATTGGTATTAATGTATTGGTATTAATATACAGCCACACAACATGTCAAAACCCCAAAGGATACCTGTTGTGTTCGTTTCCACATACGAGCTAAGTAGGCTAAATGAGTAATAATAGTGTTATTCATCACTGCATGCACACACGCACACACATGCCCACACACATATACACAAGTCACACACTGAATTACTACTGTAGGAGTGCCTCAGTCAATATGAGAAAGACCATTGGGAAATAAAAGACCTCATAAAAGGTCTGTGCGCGTGTGCGCACGCATGTCTGTGCCGTGTGTGTTTTCACTCACCAGCAATTTAACAAAATCATTACAGTCTCGTTACCCTGTTGATTCAACTCGGAAGGACGGACAAGCTGAAAATGGATTGCTCACCCCTCAAATGGACTTTGTTAACATCCAGGTGTTATATAAAAATAAGAAGAATTTAAAAAAATGGTGCTGCATTTAAATATCAAATTTCAAATGCAACAGTTATATAAGAATTTGACTTTAAAATAAAACATTCATGAAGGTGATTTACAATACATTATATGGGTTGAAAGCAAGATTAGTAGTAAATAGACATGCTTTACATTGTTGCAACCCAAGGCCGTTGCATTTGTGTATATGCACATACGGGATGTACAGTATGGACCACAAACATGCCACTGTGTGTGGCTTCTGTTCCACTAATGGAAAACCATTAAATGCATCTACCCACAAAGCCTTTTCTGTGGACATCTTTTAAAACACATTCAAAACAGCAGGAGTTTAGGCCGTCGCTTAAAGCTGTAACAAAAAAGGTTTTGAACCATAAAAATGTTTTTGATTTAAAAGATGTGAGTGCATCGCAATTAACTAAATAGTTCTACTTAGAAACATTTTGTGATATGCATCCAATTGTCTTCTGTTAGATACATATCAGAAGATCATGACATTCGTTCAAGTACCGCATTTTCCACACTATAAGGCGCACCTAAAAGCTTTCATTTTATTTAAAAAGCTGATGGTGCGCCTTATAATCAGGTGCGCCTTATATATGGATCAATATTGAGATTGGGATTGGTAGATGGGGAATGAACTGATAAAGTAAGCGTTACCTGTTTCTTTTGTGTGTTTACAGTTGTACAAGGTCGCTCATATTGACATTGCGTCATTATGCTATTGAGAGTTATTATTTGAGTTATTGTTATTACCTTGGGTAATAAAGGTAAAAAGTTAAAGTTAATAAGTTAATAAAGGGAAAAAGTTTTAAAATATGTCATTAATTTAGGGTGCGCCTTATAATCCGGTGCACCTTATAAATAGAAAAAGTTTTAAAATGTCATTAATTGAGGGTGTGCCTTATAATCCAGTGCGCCTTATAGTGCGGAAAATACCTTATATGTAAAATGGCACCAAAACGGCCAAGTGAGCCATATTGAATAGAATCAAAATGTAATACCTTCGAATCGAACCAAACTAAATCAATTCAAACTGTACCAAATTATTTTTTTTTCTGAGCAGCCCTACCATCCAGTCCCACAGTGGTGGTGCCTTGAGATATGAGCGATTTAAAAATTGCCCATCACTGATATGGACGGACCAGGATACATCAATCCACTCTCGTGAATGGCATTCTTGTAATATAGGATCATTGAATCGCTACTGACACGGCATCTCATGTTGAATTAAGCAGAGTACTGTAGAATTAAATACAAATTATGTAGGAGGTTGTGATTATACCTGGAGCCCACTGTACAGATTAGTCGCTAAGGCAACCAGTAGAGCATGTACGGATGATTAATATCTGTCCATCTTGGAAGTCTACTTTTCACACAGTGGCTGTTTCGCTCGCAGACGTTGTTGCGATGTCACCAGTTGGCAAGCGATGATGCCATCAGAGCCTTGTTACATCACGATTCAGCTTTGAACACATACCACTACAGCGGACATCGCCACATGTAAGCTATAGCGAGAGAATACTTAGCAAAGGGCTAGGCCGGATACTCCCTATGGACATCTACAGCGAACGCCTGGCCAGGCTGGTGGAGCACATCCCCCCCGAGATGCTGCCCCTGCTGCCCGAAGTGGTGGTGGAGTGCATCCGCCTCCACGCCGTGCAGCCCGGGGCAGCCCTGCGTAACCGGTCCGAGGCGGCGTTTCTGCGCTGGATGTGCTCGCAGATTGACAGTGTAATGGCCAAAAAGGCACGTTCCAGGGACGGCAAGCGTCCTGACCGCAAGCCTTCCAGAATTCAAGAGATGCTGCGTGAGAGGAAGGGAGTTTATACCACATACGGGCACGAGCAGAAGTCCGTTACTCCTCCGCACGTGAGTCTTGAGGAAACCAAGGAGTTGATAAGAGAGAGAGTTGATAAAACAAACGGAAACCTCCATAAGACCCACATCCATCAGAACTTTAAGGAGTCTGGGGACCTAATAGAAGTGGATAACCACCGTATTCACGATAGCCCGATAGGGACCAAGGAGCGAGTAAGAGAGAGAAAAGGATTTGATGAAACCAACCACACACATTTTAATCCGAAGGAGACAAAGGAACCCATAAAAAGCGAAGCGACAAATTCAAAGAATTGGAAACCTCTCACGCCCCACATGCATGACGCTCTTTCAGAGACAGAGGACTTCATGGAAGTTGATAAAACAAGTGGAAACAACCAAAGGCTGTCTGAATCCTGCGGTCATGACGGTCTGAAGGAGACTACAGAGTATTCAGGCGTCAAAAACACAAATGGGAAAAAACGGATATCACTCCCAGGCAACATGCGTGACAATCGTGAAGAAAATGTGGAACTAAGATTCGAAAACACAAAAAGAACCCCGTCGCTTGCATCCCACAGGTATGACAATCTTGATGAAACTAAGGAGAGATTTGAAAACACATATGGCAATAATCACTTTGCACCCCATGTGGGCGACGTTCTAGAAGAGATAAAGGAGCCAACAATAGTTAAAAACACAAATGGAAACAAGCACCTTGCATCCCATGTGGGTAACAGTCTGAGGGACACAATGGACTTGAACAAAGTTGAAAACACAAATGAAAACCGCCACAAACCCAGTAAATCCCACATGTATGACAGTCTACAGGAGATGAAGGACCTTATAAGAGAAAGAAAAGAAGTTGAGAGGAGAAATAGAAACAACCACATTCATAACAGTTTTAAAGAGACCACAGAGTTGACACGAGGGGACAAAACATGTGGGAGTCGTCGGAATCACCCAGCATCCCACACGCATCACAATCTTCGGGAGACTAAGGAACCGATCAGAGAGCGAAAAGAGGCCAATAAAAGACACGAAAACAATCCCAGTCTTGACACTTTGAAGGCGGCTAAAGACATAAAAATGAGTAAAGCATACAAAAACCACTGGAAGCCTCTCCCGTCCTTCACGCGGGATAATCTTAAAGAGACTAAGGGCTTAACACGAGTGGATAAAACCAACGGAAACCAACGGAAGCCAGCCCAAAACCACACGCGTGACATTCTAAAAGAGACCAAGGACAAAAGTCTGGACAAAACAAGTGCAAACCATCGGAAAACCATTCCGTCTTACATGCAAAAGAGTCCAAAGGAGACAGTGAAGACATTTGAGAACACAGCGAATCGCAAAGACGCCGACACTTGGGACAACAAAAAGCAGCGAAGAGGACCTGGAAGGTCCGAACCAACGCCGCGTAAGAATCACAGTCGGGAGAGGACGCCGAAGCGGAAACACAGGAAGTCGCAGGAATACATCTCGACCGCCAGTTTTCCGAGTTACCCTATAAAGTCGGTGTTCACCTACCTAAGCCTTGTTGAGATGGAAAACGATGGGACGCCAAACACAAGGTACGACTGGACGCCGACCAGCTCCATCAGTCACCGAACCCACCATGAAACGAAGGAGCCGTCGCACACCAAATCGAGCAAAAGACCGACGAAGAACTGGAAGACCCAGCAAAACCTTAAGACTGACAAGATGAAACCCGAGAAACTGGGCGCAACTTTGCGACTGCCGTACGACTGGAAGCCAGTGAACGGGTCTTGCGTGAACGTAACGAAAGTGAAAAACAAAACGCGAAGCGCTTGGCAGTCCATCAGACCTTATAAGAAGACGAAAAACATGCCCAAGCAAGTTCAGTTCCTGCTGGAAAGCCTCAGCATATGACGGGGGACGTTTTTGACGAATGGACGCAAAATTTGATTTATGAGAGGCACACCAGGGCAGTCAGCATTGAAAATGAATGTCTGGTAGGATTGTGCGTACTGTAAACGATAATATTTGTGCGCACCTTTTACGCCGGGCGCATTAACAGTTACCTCAGTGATGACAGGTTATTTCCATCCGATTTCCTTGGGGCTTGAAATAAGAACAATCACTGTCACCAAGGAATAAAGTTGACGAATAGTATCATGGAAAAGTGACTTTGTAGTATATTGCATATAAATACAGTGGGACTCGTCAGACCACTAAACGGCGGCAGCAAATGTCTGGGTATCACTGATTTAAATCGGTTTCCTTTCAGAGAAAGGTAATTACTTGGTGGGTGTAATTCACTGTTAAAATGATACGCCAAATACCAATCGCCGATAAACACCGCTAAAGAAAAACAAGGAAGGACTACATTGGGTACCGTTGTATTTTGTGCTTCAATTTTTATTGAAAGTTATGTGCAAAGTACGTGTTACTACCGTTGATTTGAACTGAGCAAATTCAATTTGAGGTTCTCACACTGCCCCCTTGGGGCTACACGCTGTACCTTGTAGATCCACAAAATAATATGCAATAAATTTGATATTGATTTTTTTCAAAAAAAAAAAAAAAAACGCACCCCAACATATCATTGGCCAAATATGAGAATTGCCTTTTTTATGTTTTTTGAAAAAAAAAGACAAACTTTTAGCAATTAGCTGTTTCACTGCAACAGCTTAAGTCCTTGCTTGATAATAAGTCAAGTTATGGGACGGTTAGGGTTAGGGTTAGGGTCAGCAAAAGCCTGTCTGACTTCAAAACCCCTTTGTTAGTTGCGCTATGGATCCAGAAACATCCAACAAGAAACATTTAAAAATAACTAGGAAGCTAAAAATTACTAGAGATTGTAAAAACAAGTAGAGGTTGAAAACGGCACCATGTGTTCATTTCTTAATGCTGGCAAACGGTATATATAACCCAAAAATATTAAATGTAATATGTTCCATGCAGCCACACTAGTGGATAGTATTCCGATACAACATTCCATTTCCAGAAATTAGAAAAATTAAGCAACAAACTCAGTTTTTACCCATTTCAGGGGGCGGCCATTTTGCCACTTGCTGTCAACTGAAAATGACTTCACATTTGCTAAGGTTTCAGGTGACCAATCAGGGCTCAGGATTGTGAAGCTCACATGACCGAAGAAGGAAAACAGGAGCAGTGATTGGTCGTTATCTTAACCCCTGAGCAATTGTGATGTCATTTTCAGTTGACAGCTGGATAGACATAAAAACAAGCAGATTTTTCCCAAACACAAAAGTAACCAGAATGCCCCTTTTAGATTTGTGTGAATGTTTTGGGGTTGTCTTTCACCTGGGAAATGATTTTTTTTTCAATTTGGGTGTGGGGGTTCCATGCATCAGTCCACCTGCATGGAAGTAGTCCATTTGTATTTTCTCTGGGTATTCTGGTTGCTCCTGATTTCAGAAAACACTCAAGTTAGGTTCATTGAAAATTGTCAACCGCAACCCCAATAAGGTCAAGGAATCTCCCCTTTTTTGTCCCTTGTATGTGACGCTGGTGTGGAGGTTATGAAGGGAGGTTCGAGTTTGAGCTGTCACAGACAGCTGCTGAACTTCGTTGCAAATGAGGAAGCATCGGGAGATGAAGGCTAAGACAATCAAGCGGTAACATGCACTAAAATTCACATGATTTGTGTTGAAATTTGGGTTCAGGTTTTTGCCTCCACACCCAGATAAATTCCAGCGTGTTCATTTAATCTCCATTAAAAAGGTAATTAATAAAACATTTGGTTATTATAAACTTTAATTAGGAAAATGCTTTCAATTGCATTTTTGATCCGAGCTTTTATCTTCAGGAGTGCAATTAAAATACAATGAAGTCACACTGAAAAAGACGCCTCGAGAAATAACAGTCCATCATTATATGACAGCCAAATACGCGGATAAAACAACCCCAGTTCTCCAAAACTTCCAAGCCAAAACCTTTTAAGAAGATTCAACTGATTAAACATTAAAAAATATGTAAAATTACATAGAAGTAAAACCCTGAAAAAAAAAATAAATGTACTATAATGAAAGGAGATTGAATGTAATATAAAACTAGAATTAATGTGAAATACTGCATAAAAGCAGTCAAATATAAAAGTACTGTATTTTCGGACAAAGCCACACTGGTATATAATTCGCGGCAGCAAAAACTGAGAAATAAAAACAATTCTTGCCATGGATAAGCCGCACTGGACTATAAGCCGCAGGTCATAGCATCAGATATTTACACAGAGAAATGTTGAATGGAATTTTTTTCTATTTTTATTTCAAAGTTTTTAAATCGCCAGCTTAAAGCAACATTCGATTTTCAACAGACTGAATATATATATATATATATATATATATATATATATATATATATATAATGGTTGTTCCATAAAGTGATATACACATTTGCTTTATAGGCAGATTGTCTCCTGATGACTAGCAAAAAATAAAATACCTGCAGATAAGCCTCACTGTACTATAAACCGCAGGGCTCAAATCATGAGAAATAAGGCTTGGCTGATAGTCCGAAAAATAATCCAGAAATAATCAAATGTAATGTAATTTGACAAAAGTAGAATAAATAAATGTGGTAGACTCATGTGTATTAAATGTAGCACTCATAATACTACAATATGCATATGTATTACAGTTTAAGGAAGACTTAGATGACCTTAAAGCACAGGCGTCGAACTCCAGTCCTCGAGGGCCGGTATCCTACATTTTTTCAAACCTTTTCCCTCAAAAACACCTGATTCAAACGATTGGGATCATTTTGAAGCTCCTGCAGAGCTTGCTAATGAGCTAATTATTTGAATTAGGTGTGTTGGGGAAAGAAAACCGGAAAACATGCAGGATGCCGGCCCTCGAGGACTGGAGTTCGACACCTATGCCTTAAAGTCACACAAGCCTAAATTCTCTCTTGCTTGAGAAAATGTGCACTAAGTGGACCTGGTGACGATAGCTTTGTAAGCCATTTGTTGATGGACGAAGCCTTGTGAAAGTGAAAAAAAAAAAAAAACATGTTTGGTATTAAGGGCCCAGCGCTCAGTTTAACCTTTAGGGTGAAGGTCTTGAGGTATTGTTTCTCACGCCTTAAAAATAGCAGATCAAGGCCATGTGTCGCCAGTGCAGCTGTCTAGAGCAGTGGTCCCCAACCTTTTTATCACCACGGACCGATAAACGCCTTAGATTTATATTGCGGATTTATATTGCTCTAAAAAACACATCATCCTTCTCACTATGGATGTAATATCAACAGCGGCCAGAGGCGGCGCCAAAAAAACAAAGATCAAGCACAAACGTATTTACTGTTAAACTAAATCATCTCCAAAACATTATTTCGGGTGCAGCCCACGCGGCCCGGTACCAGTTGATCCACGGACCGGGACCGGTGGTTGGGGACCGCTGGTCTAGAGTACAAGGTTAGTTGAAAAATGACTTAAGCAATTATGCTATGGGACAGATAATGCTAATGACAAAAATATATAGAATATAATGTTTGGATTAGAAGTTCAAGAAAAAAATGTATAACCGAAGGTACAATTATCTTGCAAAGAAATGATGGTAATATTTGGATTTTCTGCCTTTTTTTGGCCTCCAACAAGTGAGTTTGTTGATGATTTCCATTGTCTGTCTTTATTTATTGCTTTCACTGTAGTCATGCGACGTTTGCATTTTCAGCAAGAAAAACATGACCTGCTGGAGGGATTCTTTTTTTTTTTTTGTATTAGAGTCCCTAATAAACAAGTCCACAACATTTCAAAATGCTCCAGCTTGGTCGTGCGTCTTGTCAACATTCATGCAGCTTCATTTCCCGCCTTTCAGACTTTGCCGCGTCATCAAACTCTTGCGGTTTCATTTACGAAATGGGAATAAGGCGGCCACAACAGACGATGCCGTTGTCCATTTGTCATTGTTAGCGAGGGAAGAAGTTGCCGAGGGTTATTGTGTTGGACGCGCTCGTGCATGAACACATGCATACTCTGCAAGCGATGCTCCATCATTCCACACTAGCTAAATATGCTAAAGAAGACCATTTTTGGCTACAATGGCCAATAAGCTCTTACTGTGTGGAAATAACCCACTTGAGGGAAAGAAAGCATTAGACCAAAATTCATTTAACCCAGTGCGTTCAATTATGGAATTAGACTAATAATTGTTTTTCCGTGCGGCACTTAATATTTCGCCGATACACAATGAATATGGAATACAAACACTGGAAAAGTTCTGAAAGAAAACTTTAGGGTCACCAGTAAGTCATAGCCGAGAAAAGGCATTAATTGATAGGTAATTTTAATAAAAAAATAACAATCTGCAATATTAGAGTTAAGGTTTGGAGATATTGAGTATATTTGGTGTCCATATATTTTCCATTATATAGCTGCTTATTCTCCACACATTCACATATCTGCATTTTATTTATTTATTTACTTATTTCACTTTTGGTTACTTGTTCACATAGCTAACGTTTTGGTTAAAATAACAATAAAAAAATATTAAAAAAAAATTGTTGTTTTGCCAAACATTGAATTGATGTGGGCAATTATGTAATGTATTTTTTTATTTTCTTTTTTATGCTTTCAATTGTGTTCAAGTCGAATATTATTTACTCATTTGTTTTTTAACAAAATATTATGCGCGATATTTGTGACAATTTTATTTTGGTTTATATTGAGTATATGAATTAAATTTGTAATATTATTGCTAATAGTTTTACCTTGAAATTTGTATTATATTAGGAGTAGTAGTAATGGTAATATTATTACTGCAATAACTACATTATTATAATGCATCTTTTTTTTAAATGTTGTCTTTATTTTATGAAACCCTATTTCTTTTAGGGTTTTTTTTTTGTTTTTTTTTATCTTTATAAATCTCAGTATGGGACCAAATACCCTTACGAAAAGCAGGTAGATTAAATGAGATTCATTAAATGTATTTTTACTATCATATTTTCGATGAAAATATGACTAACACCTAGGGAGGAAAACAAATCGAGCCTTTTGACAAATGACTTAATTAAAATGTTTTTTTAAGGATTTTTTTCAAAAAAAATGTTGTATCTTTGCCCACTGTGACCACCTTTTAACTCCAAGTTATGGCCATTTCTCAATGAGGGCCAACTTTAAAACTGTCTTCCATCTTTTTTATAAAATCTATATCATTATGATCTGTGAAACAGTTAGGTTTTGGTATCAATATAAAACAGACATTCAAAGCGCAGCAGCTCATCCAAGAGATAAGCTATTGATTTCATGCCGCTGGTATCCATCAATAAATATCAGCATTAGCACCGTTGGTATTATGTAGTGTGACAAATACGTTTTAGCATGACTTGCGAGGGAACTATATTTGACATTGAATGCCGACATGTAGCATCGTGGGAAAGTCGCAAAGTTTTGTGCCTCATTGGGTGTTTCTGTTGCCGTGTGTTTACGCTGCAAACACATTTTCCGCCACACGCGCACATCTCACAGTCAAAATACACACTCAGCATACCCTACATTATATATAGCTAACAAATGGCATTGCGCTTTTCCATAGAGTCAGCTTGGGTTAAGTTTGTATTGCATACAATAACTAAGAACACCGACTGAAATTGTTGTGGCGAGATCAATAAAGTACCGTAATTCACACGTAGGACACATATTTTACCAAAATTGAAGGAAGGAAAAGGAAAATTATGGGTGCGTCCTCGAAACGGTGACTTAAAGATGAGACGTTTTTTCTACGTTTGAAGAAGATTGCGTCACTCAACCACATAAGCAGAGTTACTGTATGACGAACAGATGCGCATTTCTATAGCCGACGTAATTTCTTACTATTTAAGGTGAGATAAGTACATTAATGGGACGTGCTAGACTAGAGGCAAATCAGTTGGCTATAAGCAGCCAGGGCGAACAACTTCAGCTAACAAGAGCAGCTTGCTAGCTTCAAGCACCGCATTACAGCGGACCCCCGGGTTATGGCATCCTTGGCTTACTTTTTTTTTCACTTTACGAAGTAAAATACAAAGTTTTTTCATCCAATCT
This sequence comes from Hippichthys cyanospilos, assembly GCF_059441005.1. NCBI lineage: Eukaryota > Metazoa > Chordata > Actinopteri > Syngnathiformes > Syngnathidae > Hippichthys > Hippichthys cyanospilos. The sequence goes on from NC_142376.1 coordinate 6,435,881, forward strand.
TTGCGGCAGTTTACCCGATTTACGGCATCAACAACTGTGTCATGACCTGTGGGGTTGGCTGCGTTTGTTATTTTGCCTCCCTCTTCAGCCAATTTTAGGTAATTGTTCATATTTTCTCTTTGCGTCAAACTGCCCCCTAAATGCATTTTTACATACACTATCAGGCATTTTTACAGATATTTGTGTCTAAAAAAAAATTCTCATTACCTTTGTATTATTAGAGTAATCACTTTTAATCTTATGATGTCATTTCCTGTCATGTTTTGAAACGTTTCTGTTGATTATTGCAGTGTAGCATGATTTGGGGGAAAAAATGCAAAATGAAATCAAACTATTGGTCAGAAAATTTACAATCAAATTTTGGCCTAGAATTTTTCCATCCTAGTATCCACCATATACTTCCTAATTTAGTATAATTGTATTGTCTAAAATCTTCCATTTCATCAAAGTGATTTTGGGGACTCAACTATGACCTCAGATGTTAATTAATGGCCTTGTTACAGGTGCACCCCCCATTGAGTCTCCTCCTATCGCATGTCATTTACCATTGGCATTTAGCGTAACACACATGATCGGCACGCCTCGTTAGCATGCGTCATTAGCGCTCTCAGGGCCAGCGAAATGGTGAGTGGAGGTCGCCATGACCTTAAAAATATATCAAGACTGTCAGCCTGCATGGAGCTTTTCAGTCATCTAAATTCTCAAATTTTAAGCTCGCTTCAAAATGAGATCATTTGTGGAAAAATATGTTTAAACATCGCAAAATACCATCACGAATTTGCAGCCATCATCAAGGTTGCCGGTAAATCAATTGTGATGCATAGGCATTCATCATTGTACGTAGAGACCAAAGCAAACACACACCTGCTTGGCCTCGGCCTTGGATGCCGCACCTCAGTCAATGTGTGCGGGCAAAGCTGACAGCGTGTATATAATATGACACACAAACAGAGATTAGCATGTGCAGCAGCTGGAGACAACTAGATCGGGGAGGGAGGGGTGAGAATGCTGCTCATGAGAAGAAATGATTTATAGTACGTTGCGGATTATCTGCATTTTTTTAACGAGCCACCAGGGGGGCAATTTCCGGGTAAACAAAGGGAGACGGGACAGGCTGTCAAAGTTTACTGGCCACCAGGGGGCATGCTCTGCTAGTAAACACAAATAGGTGTGTTACTGTTGTGTTGGTCCAGTATTCAAACAATTGCGTCTATGTTTTGTTGAAAATATGTTGGTGCTGCTCTGGTGCATTTTTATAGTGCGGCGAATATGGTAATCAATAATAGATATGGACTTGATCAACCTTTCCACCTTGAACTTCCATACAAAAACAGGTGGCAGCACATAGACAAGAGGGAGCGCTGTATAGATGGATGAGAGGATAAAGTGGCTAGTATAGCAGTGTGTGTACGTGTGTGTGTGTGTGTGTGTGTGTGTGTGTGTGTGTTCATTGTACAGCATTCAATTCCACTAAGTGCAGCAAGCAGGGAGATGTTTTTTCATCCAAAGCATAAAGATGGAAGAGAAGAATACAGATTGCTGGCTAAATGCAAGCGCAAACACACACATACACGCACACACTCATTTTCACAAGCAAGCATTTTATCATTGGAAAAATAGCATTTGGAGCATAGCCTAACCATGAAATAGCCAGCTTGCAGCTTGAGAAGGAAAGATAAATGTTCACAGTGTAGTAGATGCTCAAGTCAGATATGAGATCAATAATAAAGCACAATTCAATATGGTAAATTCATCTATCTATCTACAGCAATGAACACAATTATTTGTAGAATAATTGTTTTAATAAATGGTATCAAATTTTTGACCTGACCAATTAAAAAATATATTTTTCATATGTTTTTATATTAATATGAAACGAAATATAAACTCAATACTGAATGCAGCTTTACATTATAATCATATAATATGAAAATAAAATTATAAATGTGCGACTTTGGGAGGCATTTTATTGGTGTCACTAATCATTTGATTCATATATTAAACATAAAGAGATGAACTGAGTACTATTCATTTTTTATACTTTAGTACAGATTAAAATAAAATTGATCTTGTGCAATTACCGTTTTTTCAAACATTACATCCTTCAGAAAATTTAAATGTTCAAATAATTGTTTTTAACTGTAATTTGTAAAAGTATTTGTCATATTAGGAATACATATCCAAATAGGATTAAATTTTAAAAAGTGACCTAAGTAATAGAGTAATAGTACAATTTCCTGCACAGCATTTTAATAAATATTAGAATAATTTAAAACCAGAATCAAATGAAAGGTGTGCTGTATTGGCTTTCCGAATAATGCATCAAATAAATCATTATAGCGTAACTCAATCGTTTCTTTTGTTAAAGGACGTTTTCATTGCTAATTTAAAAGGTTTTTAACTGAAGAACATCTAGATGAAGCTGTAATTTTTGCTTGTTTTGTTAAATTATGATCACAAATTGCTATACAGATCTTTATATGCTGATTATGTGCACAAAATTAGCCGCATTGGTTGCGGTACAGTTTGTTTTTACAAAAGCCTCCAATGTAAAGCCACCTGTCGGCTGACAGCACCCCCTGGTGGCAAGAGTGTCACTTCCTTTATGTACACAGTACCGCTCATTCATGCATTGATTTTTTTTTTCCCTTGCACCTCCATTGATTAGAAAAATACGACGAGGTAAAGGAAGAAACCAAAGCTGAGCTGACAGCCATGCGGCACGCCCTTGCAACATGGAAGATTGATTACATTGATTTTTGTCCGCCATTCTTTTTGTCTTCATTGATATTTTCCAAAATGCTTTGTTAGTCAAAGTCTGTCTGATGATAACTAAAACACACGCGTTAGGTTTAGTGAAGACGCAAGTACAGTGGTTCTCAACCTATTTTTTCAGTGATGTCATGGCATCAGTGTCTGATTTATTAAACTTTAGACTCTTTCAAACTTCATTTGTATAGGTCCACAAAAAAATAATCAACCTAAAGTGTCCTCTTTTGGATGATGGAAGAAAGTACTATTGATTATTACATGGTCAAAATATTACTATCAAGTCTAAATATGATACAGTAGTAACCAAGGCAGGCGGGACGCAAGATAGATGGACTATCAAAGAATTGAGAAAAAAAAAAAGGGATGAGGAGAGTATGAATGATGGAGTGATTAGAAAGAGGTGAAGCATGAAGGAAAGTGGGAGGAAAAAAGTCCCCTGATGCATTTGAGGTAAAAAAAAAAACAAAAACAAAAAAAACAGTAATTTCTGACTCTCCAAATCAGGGGTAGGCAAACTTTTTGATTTGAAGGCTGCAATTGGTTAAATTTGACAAAAGTACCGGACCAGAAGCAGATGAATGGAATATTTTGTTAATCCACCTCATAAGGGGGAAAAAAAATGTGAGATAGCTAGAAAACGTGCTTATCGTCGAATATCGATCGAAAATTAACAAAGGCATTCCAATAGGATTATTCAAGTCCAATATATTTAACTATGTATTGAAATAAAATGAAAATCAAATGAATGAAATACAGCTGTTTTTTTGTTTGGTTTTTTTGTTTTTTTTACTTAGTTACTATTTCATAGCTCTGATAGCTTCGCTATCCTTCAGGATTTTAACACGCTACTCCTGATTGATAATTTCTTCAAATTCGGCAGGCCAGATTAAAAAGTTTAACGGGTGGCATAGGACCCCCTTTAACATCAAGAAAATGTATTTGAATTTTTTGTTGTTGTTGTGACGTCACAAGAGTTCTTTATGGTCATGCTACGTATGCTAAGCTAACGAAACTACGCAGCTTCTAGTCGGTCAGTACTCGATTTACAGCTGGAGCCTTTAGCGGTTAGCAACTAGCCGGTAGCCGCATGTGTTGACTTGACAAATTGCGCCTGCTTGGAATTCCTCCCAAACCAAATCAGCTTCTGCATCTGTGAGGAAATGGAGCCGTCACATCGACTAAACTGATGGATTAAAACTGCCTGCGTGCATACATACATCGAGCATATACGTATTCCCATACATATGTATGTTTATTTATTTGTGTGTGTTTGTGTGCGTGTGCCTGTCAGTGGCTCTGTATTTGTTATCGCACGTTAAATTGCTGAATAATTAGAAAGTGAATGAACTAATAACGATATAATATAAAAAATATAATATTGATGATGTATGATGGATAACATGGTTGAACGGAGGAATGGTGAGATGATGACGGGTGTCGGTTTTTCTTTCCAATTGAGATGTTCAAGTTATAGAAAACGTTTCAGAATGACACATCCTGCTATCATTTTCACATCACAAAAACTGGCATTTGAAAAGGGGTGTGTAGACTTTTGTACCTGCTGTATATGATCTGTGTTCATTCATGTTATGGCACATGGATGATCTCCTGCCCTGATTTTATGGCTTTCCGAAGCACGCTCTGCTGCACGTATATACAATCATCTACGGCAGTGATTTAGATGGGGGCGCGCACACACTCACACACCCTTCATACACAACTCTGATGGAGAGATCAGCATCATTGCACCAATGGCTTCTGTCAATGACTCCTGAAATTGTCTCAAAGATGAGAAAGGAAGGTACACACAGTACCACATTCTAAAACACACACACACACGCACACACACACACACACACACTCTTCTTACACTATTCTACCCCCTGCCCCGGGGGTTAGAGGCAGGAAGGTAATGAATGAATCGATAAATTAATTATGCAGGAAGAATGAATAATGGACAATGACCACACCCAAAACCACCGAATGAATGAATGAATGGCTTGTTTTAAGGCAGAAAAAAATGAACGATCAGATGAATGAATGATAGATGGGTTAAAAATTGGTATAGGTGCATACATAGGGATGAACAAACATGAGATGAAAGGATGACATTCATGTGTTAAATGAATAAAAGAGCTAATGATGGTATGTGGGTTGAAAAAATCTTGCCATTTTGTACAAAACGTCCCACCGACATGAGGAGCCCTTCAAGGACGCCGCTGCCACCGTGTAAACGTGAGATTCAAAGTGAAGAGGAAACGGAGGCCATAAATCAAAGTGGCGACGTCCCTGCCGTGTCCACCTGAAAGCGTGGCAACTTCTTAACGTCCACCAAGTTTTCCACTCACAAGTTTAAGGCGGACGATGATTTGACTTTCAAGGGAAGGTGAACAACATGCTGCGAGTTTGTATGGAAGAAAACTTTGGAATTCCTATTAAGAGCCATGCAAAATGTAAATTAAAAAATAGGGGTTGGGGGTAAGTGCGATTAAAATAAGTTGTATTTTAGGAGAGGGAAAAAAAAACATCTTTTAAAGATTAAATTCTGATTTTCTACAATATAGATAGATAGATAGATAGATAGATAGATAGATAGATAGATAGATAGATAGATAGATAGATAGATAGATAGATAGATAGATAGATAGATAGATAGATAGATAGATAGATAGATAGATAGATAGATAGATAGATAGATAGATAGATAGATAGATAGATAGATAGAAGGCTAGCAAGATTAATAGCTACTTAGCTCAACATAAGGAATGCTCAATAGCATGTGTCTGCACCTGGTGGTGATTGGACTGATAGATCGATAGATGGATTTTACTAGTTCTATTACTTTGAATTTGTTGGATTTTTAATAAAGATGTATATTATTTTAATTTAAAAATGAAATATGCAGAGGCCAATAATCGGTTTGACGGTTTACCGCAGTGTTATAAGGTCAACGTTTCAAGAACTGCAAATAATGTGTTCAACCAATAATGAGGTTTTTTCGAACAAAGGCTGCATTTAAACAGAAGAAACAGGTTAGTTGCTTGCAGAGTTGACTCAAGTTACCTCTCTGAAAATAATTAGATAGCAATCATTACATTAAAAATTCATAAAATTACACAGGAAGTGAACACAAAAAACAAAAGTATAAAGGGCCTTTTTTATGAGAAAATATTGTAATTTTCCAAAGTTAAAGTTGAATTTCCAATAATGAAAAAAAATTTAATTCACAAACCATAAGTTAAAACAAAAAAATTACGGTTCGCAAATCAATTGCATTTTTCTAGATTTATTTTGGGTTGTTTGTTAAATAAAAGAAATCAAAATTTAAAAAAAAAAAAACAGCTGTGACAAGAGAACACTAAGTTATGACAGTTACAAATTATTACAGGCGTCCAAGCAAAACAATGTGATTTATTTTAATTTTTTTTAGCAACTTCTAGAGGCATATACACCATAGGAGCTAAACATTTAATGGCATAATTTAAAAGCCTAAAATCATTCATGCACTGTAATGCGTATCATTTGTCTTGCTGTTCCTTTTGTATAACTACTATGGTGCTCCCAAACAGCTCCACTTATCACTCTGCTGACAAGCTGATATTAACATAGCTTTACGGCCACTGGCTCCCAGGCACACACACACATATACACAAAAACACACACACACACACTTTGAATTATATTATATGTCAATGATTCATGGCTAATGTCTAGCATCCATGTTGTTTTGCCCGCAGCCAAAAATTGCTTGATGTTTTCTTCTCCCAACTGATTGTTTTTAGTCTCATGGGAAGCGGAACATTATGTATTACCTCCAAAATAAATATTACTTTGAAAGGCTAAGTAAGGGTAAGATGTTTAACTAGAATGGAATTCAGAGGTGTTCGGCTTGTGCAGAGGTGTCCAAATTACGGCTCGGGGGCCATTTGCGACCCGCCGTGCGTTTTTCAGTGGCCCATGACAGAATTACTAAAAATGACATTTTGACTTATCACCAAGGCTACTTTATTTATAGATAAATAAATGATGGCGTGCATAGAGATAACAGAAGTAGAAAAATAGGTACCACAACTTTATACACTGTTGAACTTTTCTAGAAATATAAACTATATCTAATATAACAATTCATCTTCAAAACATTGGTGAATAAAGGTAATTTTCCTCCATTTGATACTCTTTGTCATGGTGAAATAAACCGCATTAATGATGCTAATGTAATTGTTTGAAAACCAGTCAGCTAACTGTAGTTTTCTATTATTTTGATCCTGAATGTAAATATGTAAATTAGGCTGCTGTTCAATGCTGGGGTGGATCTAGTGTAAAGGGATTCACCCAAAATCCCACCCAATATATATAAAATTATTTGAGATATGTGTATGTATATATATATATATATATATATATATATATATATATATATATATATATATATATATATATATAATAAAATTATTTGATATATATATATATATATAATTATTTGATCTATATATAGATCAAATAATTTTATTTATATATATATATATATATATATATATATATATATTGTAGTTGAGTTTGTAGGATCACTTTGTAAAAACAGGTTGAACACTCTACATCCGTCGCATTAAATTTTTGTAATTGTTACAGCAAACAAGGCAGGTCATTTTGCAGGGTCTCTGTGTGAAAGAGGCTGACAGAGACAGCAGTTGTGCGTAACGTCCACTTTTTGTACTCATCACAGAGCCGAGTGGGAATCAATCCATCATGAAGCGTTCTCTCGTCCACGTGTGTCATGTTTGAGGATGTTTTCCTACAAAATGACTTATTGATTTCTAGGGACTTTGCAGCTCAAGCGCTCTCCCGTCTGGCCTTTTGCTCCTTTGTTTATTGACTTTTTTTTGTGTGTTAACACGATTGCTTTCATGTCGGCTTTGTTTTAATTGTTTGCTGTTCATCTTAGTGTTGAAAATGGTTTTCTTTACACTTTTGTGCCAGTATCACAGATTTAAAAAAAGAAAAAGCGTAATCAGATGCCAAAGGAAAAAAAATACACTTTGTGGGGTTAGTTACTAAAATGTCTCATTAAATATAAAAACGGTTCAGTGCAGTAATGGAATAGTCTGATTTTTTTTTTCTCTTATATAATAATTGGGAAGCACTGCTCTAAGGGACATTCACAAAAAAGATGACTCACTTTCCTGATCAGACATACATAATGTACATCTTTCATCCAATTGACCAAATCTCAAACTGTATATGTTTGTTGGATATATGTCCTGCAATATTCTTAGATTTATCCCTCTGACTTTTATATGGTACAAAACTTTAAAAGGAACAATCCACGCCTTATTCCAAATTATCTTTCCAAGTCGAGAATCACAGAAGAATATCCCACAATTTTGAGCTCCTTTTGCAAGACTCTTTTGCACCAACATCGACATACCTACACAATATGCAAGTGACTTGTTATTCCCAGTAAAGCATTGATAAGCTTTTGCTGATTGGATTTTTTTTTATTTACGCTGGATATTATTCTTTTATTTATTTACTTGTATTAAATTATCTTTATTTAATTTTTTTAAATTTGTATTTAATTAAAAAAATCATTTTAACCTGTTTTTTTTGCAGTAATAATTAAAAAAAAAAAAACAGCAGGTCTATGAGAAAGAATAAATAAGATTTCGTGCCCTCGATTTCGTATTCACAGGACCATCATAAATAGACAGAGAAAAGAGATGATAAGAGAATTGCTGGTCTGTCTGACATTGGCTTGAACAGGGACCACCGTGGGATAGTGATGCGCTCATATTCATAGCGGCGTACATGCTTTGCGCCCCCAAGCCAAAAAGCGTTTCGTAGCCGCACGTCAAAGACAATTAAAGTTATGCCGCTTGAGAGCAAATGAAGGCCATCAACTCTGACTTGCTGCATGGTGCTGTTTCATATGCTTTGGACTTCAGGCCAAAGTTGTCATTAATAAAAGTGTAGCAAAAAATAAAATAAAATAAAATAAAATAAATAAATAAATATATATATATATATATATATATATATATATATATTTTTTTTTTTTTTTTTTTTTTTTTGCTACACTTTGCACCTTGAGGTGCTTTTAATGGTCACTAACTCCCCTGTGAGTTGGAATGTGACTAGTTCACGCTCAACACAACTGCAGGGTGTGCACACTTGTGCATCCTCATGATCTCATTATTTTCACATGTTGATTTAGTTCTTGTATGTTTTAAAAATGCAATTTATTGCATATCACAGAGGTTGAAAAAGTTTCAAAATAAACGATTTAGGAAATGAAAGGGGGTGTGTAGACTTTTTATATCCGTTGAAGGAAATATTGCAGAGGGTAGAATGACGCTATCCTTCACTTTATTTTAAACTTAATACTTCCCATGTTTTACATTAGCCTATAAAGTCAGAGAAGACAAATAATGCCCGAAGTCGAATACAGTCTTTGTTTATGCAATGTGACATCACAAGTCGAGCTATCAGTGCCCATTGGCCTGATTGTGATGCACTACAGTACATTTCAAAATTATAAGGGAAGCTAGCATGACGCAACAGTTCACTCACTATAAAGACGATACATTGTGAGACGCACTGGCCTTATCCTTACTATACATGATGACATCATGGCTAAAGTGGAAGCTTTAAATCGACCTTTTGCTAAATGCTTACAAAGATTGCCCATTTGGCCAGAAGTGGAAAGTCAATGTCAGTACATTTAAGCTTGGATTCATGAAAATGACTTTTCTTGTTATTCAGGATGCAAGTAGAAGACTATTGATTCAAGTTCCAAGTCGCTATTGTTGTGTAATGACTCACGATAGAATCCATCTGACCAGAAATAGCTAAAAGTTGGCCTTTTGTATTCATGCGTAGCACTGGAAGCTAACGCATTTCATTTGTGCATGAGAAAAAAAATTAAATGGGGCTCTAAAGCACAAATGATTGCTCGCCCGATACTGGAGAAACAAAAATGCTCTACCGAGTTACAGAGATGTGATCATTTGCAGCATTTTTGGTGGCAGAAGTTTAACAGCAATTTTCCTTAATGTCATCTCCCTTGGCGACTTCAATTTATTCTGCATGTTCTAATTGTTCCTTGTCTCTTGATGGCATAATTGATGCCAAAGGGGGGAAATGAGGCTCTGCGGGGTCTTGCATATGCAGTCAATCATCACAGAAACCTTCGACTAAAAACGTGATTTCATTTTCCTCTGATTTTCATACTCACATAATGAATAGATAAAGGAGTACAAGTGCATGGAAATCCTGATGTCAACCATCCATTACTTCTATCATATACTGTATGTTTTATACTGTACTTACTGTATCTTCACTTGAATGGCAGGAGCCTATCCTGGCTGACTTTGTGCGAAAGGATACACCCTGAACGCTGGATACATATACCAAATATACATAACGATGGACAATTGAGTCTTCAACAAACATGACAGGATTTTTTTTTTTTTTTTAAGCATGAGTCACCAATATACCAAAAAAAAAAAAATACGACGCTGGTTGTGTTTAAAATTAAAATTGCATTTAGTTTGAATGAATGAAAAACTTCACAGAAATACACCTTCAAAGTTTAAATGGAAGTCATTCAGATTTAGATTCTCTTTATTGTCACCTAGATGCACTCAAGCGGATACATGTGAAAAAACTTTTGCTGAGAAGCTCCAATAAAATACATGATACCTATATATGAATATATATAAAAACATTTTACTATCATTTTTCATCACTATTTTTTACAACTATTTTCAAATGATTGAGAAAATACTACAATGAAAATACTTTAGTTAGATCCTTTTGAGGACACCCTTCAGACCAGCTTTTCATTCAAAAGTAATTTATGAATAAAAATAGACTTATTCATTATTCTTAATTATTTTATCTCCTAATGAATAAGGACAAATGGCTACAAATTAGTGATGAAGGCAAGCACAATTCAAACCATGCATTAACATTTATCAAATCATATTTTCAGTCATAAATTAATTAGTACAACGAACTGTAAAAAAAGAGATCTAATAATCAACTGGAAAATAATTACTAACAGCAATTCTCATAGTAAATCATGAAAAATAAAACTATTTACTTTGAATAGCATATCGTTGTTTTCTGAATTTTGAACAGGCGAAGCTTAGCCACCTCACCAGTCTTTCGAGGACCCGTGAGAAATTCCAACATGGCGGCGGCCATACGCGTGTGTTGTGCCCTCCGCATCGCCGTTGGAGGTGAAGTATTTGGCATATATGTTGTTGTTTTAGATTACTTAAAGGACATTGTATGGTGTTTATCTGTTGTATGACTCTGCCTGTGATTCAGAATGTACCGTCTGTGTTTCAATAGGGAAAAATCATGCATAATCTGATTGTCGGGACCGGCGACTTGGACGTGTTTTATACCTATTATTTAGATGCCTGTCCTTTTTTACCATGTCATTTTAATGTCTGTAATGTTGTAGAGTTGAGAACATCGTAAACTTAGAGCATACACTGACCGCATATTTCTCACCGCGTCTGCGTGTATCCTCAGGTGCGGTTCCCCTCCGCGCCGTAGGGGGCGCCCAACGTGGATCACAGCTGCTTGGTCGAGGGACCTCCGTACCTCCTTTTATACCCGTGACGTGTTGGCAGCCAAGTAGACACGGCAGCTTCTTCAACAAGTGTAAGGAAAAATTAGGACATAGGGACCTGTACAGCCAATTTGAGAAATCTGCGACAAATCTGATCATTTGGTCAAATTTGTTTTCGCTGTGTCAATGCTCGTACTCAGTGACGGCAGAAGAGCTTTGGAGAGGCGTGCTGGCCGAGTCGGGAGCCGGCGCCAGGAAGGGCAGAGGGAAGAGAACCAAACGCAAGATGAGGCGGGATCTGAACCGCGGCCAATCCCTCGGAGAGGGTGAGAAAGACTTTGAATCTCTAAGGTGTTCTAGCGCTAACTTGTGGAGACCTTTTTGTCTCTGACTTGACTGCATAGGTCACGGAGGCTTCCTGTGGCCCGGTCTGAATGCGCCGGTGTTGAAAGATGGAGCCTTGCAGAGTATGAGCCGTAGAGGCGAAGCCGAACAGCAGGAAGTGCAAGCTGAACTTGGTACGCGCACATACAAACCTTAGAGTGTACATTACTCCTCTAAACACTTTTCTAAAGTCACACAGCTTCTGCGCATGTGCACACGCACACATATACACGCACGCTTTTGTTGATGTTTCCAAATGGAATTTGTTGATGCTGTTTCTCTCCCGCAGTGCGTCAGCGTGACGAGTGGGAGAAGAAGAGGAGGATGAAGGTGAAACGAGAGCGAGGCTGGACCGGGAACTCCTGGGGGGGCGTCAGTCTGGGACCCCCCGATCCAGGACCCAATGGAGGTAAGATAAGACTTTTTTTAAGTACTAATTTGAAGAGGACCGAAATGCCAAAATTAAAGAAATAAATATTTCATTGGGTTTCATTAATTAATTATGTAGAGATATTTTGGACCCAGCTAAGGGTGTATGTGGAAGCAGGGCCTGCAGAAAATTATTTGATTCAACATAAATACAGGAATTGATTGAAATTTTGGAATTATTTCTGCACTTTCCGATTATGACATTGACCCAAGAGTGAATGATGAAGTTCTCCACATTTGTAACCCTGCTCTGTCTTGGCTTGAAGAGCAGGATAACCAATCAGGTGTCGGGACCCACCCATCAAACTTTGACGGGACGGATATAGAAACATAAAACATCTAATTAAATAGATAAACAATCATTTCTCTCTCTCTCTCTCTCTCTCTCTCTCTCTCTCTCTCTCTCTCGCTCTCTCTCTCTCTCTCTCTCTCTATATATATATATATATATATATATATATATATATATATATATATATATATATATATATGTATATATATATATGTACACATTAATTTATATATTAATGAACAACACATTTAATGAAACATTGATGTATTTAATTCCATACCTATTGATGTGTTTATTTATTTATTTAATGAAACATTTCTTTCATTATTTAATGGTACATTTATTTTATTTAATTTTGGCACTTGCAGTACTCCAAGTCCTCATCTACCGTGGGATTTTTTTGGATTGGTTCATTTGGCCTTGTCGCATGTGGTTTTAGTGCCAGCCATTAATCAGATTCTTCTTTTTTTCTTTTCTTTTTTTTTTTTAACAGATTTTCATTCGAATTGTATTATTACTAAAATGTATGTCTCAATTTTTTTAAATGAAGTATAGGTAGGTGTTGATGCTTTTTGTTATTGTAGAACATCATACTTTAGTTTTTTTGTATTTTTTTTTTTCGAGGGGGGGGGATTGGCCAATACGAGCCATATTTCTAGAGTATTGATACTTGTGACACCAGCAGATAGCAGTACGGTCGCCTGCTTGTGACCATTTTACGAACAGACTATAATCTAGAAAATGAAATAATACAATGCAATTTAGTAACAAAAGGGCGCAAATACATTCATATATAAACTATTATATAAGACACGTCATGCTACAGAGTACAATGTTGGTGTGAGTATATTCCTGAGATTTTGTATTAGCTCACATAGTGGTGTGGCGAAGGCTGTTACCACCTTTCTTTTGGATTTCTTTTTTTTTTTTTTTTTTTTTTTACCGCTCTGGTGCCCTTACTGCTAACAAGCACTTGCAGATTGTAAAAATAAAGTGAGGAAAAGAAATCCACAAGAGACCTGCACACTGGGTGTGCTGCGCACTGTGCTGGAACCGTCTCTGATCAACTCCACTTTATTTCGTAGCTGTGTGTGTTTGTGTGTGCGTGCATGTGCTTTCTTATCCCATTCCTCTTTAAGTACATCCTTTTGTTGTTAGTTAAAATAAAAGAGCTGTAGGGGTTTTTTTTTTTTAGTTTTTTGTTTTTGAAAATGTCATTTTAAAGGTCACTTCCAGAAGGATGCCAAAAGAACTCATGGGTAATTTTTCGTATGCATGAATGGTTGTATTAATTTTTTTTTTTTTTTCTTGTAGAAACGTATGAAGACTTTGATTCTCGTGTCATTGAGGTGAGTGGTGTTGGTTAGCCAAAAAAAAAACCCTTTCAAAATGTTAAAAATATTGCCAAGCAAAATGGCAAATACTATTTTTTATATACTTAAAGTGATGCTAAACTTATTGAGCCATTTTCAGCAATACAAACTTACTTTTATCAGTCATTAATTTGACAGTTATTTTTCATGTACATCTAAAGCCTTTAAAAAAAAAAAAGCTGACTGAAAATGACATCACATGAGCTCAAGGCTCATTTAAGGACCAATCACTGCCAAGCTTGTGAATGTCACATGACTTAGAAATGATTTGAGCTTTGATTGGTCTTTACCTTAAGTGTTGAGCGCTTGCCTTGCCATTTTAGTTGACAGCAAGTGGAAAAATCAGTTTTAATGATAGTCGTTTGACCTAAAAAATATTTTATTTTAACAAAACAAAAACAAGCCTGATTGGCCACCAGTCTTATAAAACAGCGGGCTAAACAGCGGAAAACTTAACATGTGTTTAGGTGGGTCCATGGTAAACAGGGCGTAACCCTAACTATTAGCATGAATACACACTACTAAGCTAATGGGAAGGCTTAAGCCCCAAGGTCTCACACACACACTTTTGTACAGTGAGGTAATATGATTTTAAATTAAACCTAATTTTTCTTTATCTTTTTCACACTACTCGCTTCTTTCTATGTACACACACACACACGATTCGGTTATGTTTATGTTTTCCATTGCGTCTGCTAAATCACCTCCAGGAATGAAAAGCCCTACCTCAGGAATCAGACTACCCCTGATGGCCATTTGTTACCATCTCATTCATTGGAGCCTAATGAAATGAAAAAGGCTTAGCGGAATAAAAAGACTGAACTCCCAAGGACGATGACACCAGCGCGCAATGACAGAATACAGCCAGCAAAGAAAAGAGGGAGAGGGAGACTTAGGGGAAGGGAAAAAAATGGTGAGAGGAGAGGTGGAGTAAAGGGATGAAGGCTGTTGCTAGAGAAAATGGAATTGGTGAGGAAGGAGTAGAAAAACGGTGACGAAGTCAAAAAGAAATAAATAAAAGAGGGGGTGGGTAACGTCCATGGCCACCAAGCTTGCCTGTCGCCTCTGCGTTGCTTCACGTCATTCAATTTGTATGTGATGTTTTTCCTTTCATAAGTAAAATGTGCAACCTTGAAAGTTTTGCCGCTCGGAGGCGGACAGTCGTTAAATAAAAGCAATCCTGCGCCGCAGCTTGGAGTCATATTGGACGAGATAGAATGCATACGCCTGAAAAGCTATGTGGTTCTGGCATAAAGCAAACCAAACATTTGTTTTCATTTGTCAAATGAATTCTGACCCAACTGAGCTGGCTCGCTTTTGCACTATCAGTCTCTTATCTATGGTGTATCAGTGCTGCTCCCTAGTGTTTGTAACGCCTTTTTACACTTGCTTGAAAACCCATGACCTTTTGTGCTGTGCTGCAGTTGAAGAGCGTGTTCAACATGACGGCAAAGGAGGGCAGGAAGAGGTCCATAAGCTGTTTAGTCGCTGTGGGCAACGGCCAAGGCGCTGCAGGTATCAACTTACCGGGCGATGAGTGGATGGATGGAAAAATGGTTGAATGAAAATATGGTTGATGGATGGGTTATTGTATTTGAATAATTCAACATAGGACTCATTCTAATGTTTTATATGATTGTACTGTATATGTCAGCTTATTCGGCAACAGTTGTGTTGAATCATAACTCTTTCAGCGCCATGGACGAGAATTCTCGTCTTAAAACAGTAAAAACAATGATAAATGGTATAATTCTCGTCAAATACATATTTTTATGGAGGGTAGCTGACACCCTTGGCTAATGCTTACCTAATATAAGTCAATTGAGCACTGTAGTGATAACTATGACTGTTGGATGGCGGTTTTTCCACACAGAAACAACCTATGTGTGATCCAAAATAAGGAATGGAAGTGAATTTTTCATATGATGCTACCAATATTTACACTTGCATAGCACAAAATATTCCGTTGGCCTTGAAAGGCGAGTGAAAATGCTAAATATACTGGCCCTCTAGAGGTTTCCTTTACCAATAAGGCTGGGCACTGAAAGAGTTAAGTGGTCTTAGCAGAGAGCCCTGTGGTACACCATTCTCTCCTCAGCCATGCCTTTAACTCATTACCAGCAATTTCAGACACTCTTTAATTCGTGAAGAAAAATAAACGTTTAAATAAATATCCAAGTATGAATGTCTGGACTCTGAAAAGACGTACAACCATGTCATCGGCCTTGAATACGTTTGAGCATTGGTCTGTACAGCATGGATTAAAAGGGAAGAATTCTGAATGCAGAAATAAAGCACTCTCTAGTGATTTTTCTTTTTCACTTTTGGTACAAGGTCAAATTTGCATGAATGATGGGACTCCTCTATTTTGTGCGCAGGTTTCGCTTTGGGGAAGGCGGCAGACAGAAACATAGCCCTGAGGAAGGTGAGAGCAATGATTATAACTCTGACATTATGAGCGCCTTGAAAGCAAAATCGAATTTTCCAGAGAGCTCTTAAATGAGCTGCTTTATTTTTCAAACGTCCTCCTGAGACCTGCACTTAAATTTGTTGTCTTGCTGAGACTCAACAGTGGACACAAATGAATAGTCTGGGTCTCAGAAAGATATTAAAGTTTACATTATTATTTTATATTGACTTTGGAGTCATTATTGTTTTGTTTTTTTTGCGTGTGTTTGCTCAGGCGAAAAATCGAGCCATCCACTACTTGTACTACATAGAAAGATACAACAACCACACTAGTAAGTACGCACTTAACATTATAGTGGGCACTTTTGAGGACTTACAGAAATGTCTTAAAATTGTCAACAAGAAATGTGCAAATGGCTCCCGAAATGTCATTGAAGACGTCAACAAGGCTTTTTGTTTGCCTCGCTGTCAGTCAACGCTGTACAATGACATAACAAAGTGAGCAACAAGGAAGGTTTGCCTTTTTTGTTTTTTCTTCCGCGTGATTCATAAGGAACACAATGTTCCCCAAAGCGCTCCTTTGTCTGACATTTAAATATCCTTTTTTTTTTTTTGTTAGATGTCATCACCTCGCACTCCGATAGCAAAAGATAATAACAAAAATGCAAATAACAGAACACAAAAATTGGAGGAGAAACATTTCTCTTGGTTTGCTAGGGGTAAATATGCGACAAGAAAAACGAAAAAAAAAATACACAGAAGGCCATCGACAACTGCAAAATAAAATGCGATATTAGTCGTTCGTCAGAGGATAAAGAATATATGCCTGTGAGCATTTTATAAAACATGATTGTTTTCCGTTAGATGTCATCACCTGGGAACTCTGATAACAAAAGAAAATAACAAAAATGCAAAGAACAGAACACAAAAATTAGAGGAGAAACATTTCTTTTGGTTTGCTAGGGGTAAATATGTGACAAGAAATACGAGAAAAGGGAAACAAATACACAGAAGGCCGTCGACAACTGCAAAATAAAATGCGATATCACTCGTTTGTCACAGAAGATAAAGAATATATGCCTGTGAGCATTTTACAAAACATGATTGTTTTTCCATTAGATGTCATCACCTGGGAACTCCGATAACAAAAGAAAATAACAAAAATTCAAATAACAGAACACAAAAATTGGAGGAGAAACATTTCTCTTGGTTTGCTAGGGATAAATATGCGACAAGAAAAACGAGAAAAAAAAATACACAGAAGGCCATCGACAACTGCAAAATAAAATGCGATATTAGTCGTTCGTCAGAGGATAAAGAATATATGCCTGTGAGCATTTTATAAAACATGATTGTTTTCCGTTAGATGTCATCACCTGGCACTCCGATAACAAAAATGCAAATAACAGAACACAAAAATTAGAGGAGAAACATTTCTTTTGGTTTGCTAGGGGCAAATATATGACAAGAAATACGAGAAAAGGGAAAAAAAATACACAGAAGGCCTTCGACAACTGCAAAATAAAATGCAATATCAGTCGTTCGTCACAGAGGATAAAGAATATATGCCTGTGAGCATTTTATAAAACATGATTGTTTTTCCGTTAGATGTCATCACCTGGCACTCCGATAACAAAAGAAAATAACAAAATTGCAAAGAACAGAACACAAAAATTACAGGAGAAATATTTCTTTTGGTTTGCTAGGGGCAAATATGTGACAAGAAATACGAGAAAAGGGAAACAAATACACAGAAGGCCGTCGACAACTGCAAAATAAAATGGCATATTAGTCGTTCGTCACAGAGGATAAAGAATGTATGCCTGTGAGCATTTTACAAAACGTGATCGTTTTTGTCAACAGTTTACCACGACATCGAATCCAAGTTCAAAAGGACCACGCTTCGTATGAAGAAACAGCACGAAGGTACTCAGGTTCTTCGCGTGAGAAAAAGTTGAGAATCAAGATTCCAAAAAGAGGTTTTCACGTCTTTTCCGTTGTGCCATTCCAAGGTTACGGCCTTCACTGTCACCGCGCCGTCATCACCATGTGCAAGCTAATCGGCTTGAAGGACATGTACTGTAAAGTGGAAGGATCGGTCAACCTGCTCAACATCACCAGGGCGCTCTTCTCCGGCCTGGCCAAGCAGGTGATGCCACGCCCATCTTTACACCTCGTCTTGACAACGGTCGATTATAACAATACACTTGGATTGGGGATGTTTGATAAATTTTTTTTAATTACCTATATCACTAGTGCTACATAAAATTTCCTGAAAAAAACAAAGATCATTTAAAAACAGACAAGCGTAGCCCAGTATGAAAACTTTCACTAAGAAATAAATGCCAATTTTCCATTCTTCTGATTTTGAGTTCACATAAGTTCTAAAAAAGCCGAAAATCCAGGACCGATACCGTGAAATAAGGCCGGTGTTGTCACTTTTATCAATACCTGACATTGGTACTTGCCCATCCTTGATTGATATAAAAATTTCTGATGAAAAAGAACTGCTAGGATAAAAATAACCACATTTTAGTTAAAATAAAAAAACAAAAGAAGAAGAAGAATGACCTTAAGTTTGGTCAAGTTGCTCCATTTTTAGGGGAGGAGACATTTTTTATCTATCACAATTAGTATTAATTATTGAGCTGAAAAAAAATTACAGTACTTTGCAATGTATGTATTCGTTTATTCTTTAATTTTTGGCATTTTATATTATTATTTATATGATATGCTTTAAGAATCACTTACCTGTATTTTTTGTCATTGTTTAGAATATAGAATGAAAGAATGATAAATTACATGATATTTGTATTTAGAATTGTATAATCATCATATATCATAAGTCATTAAATATTTTGTATTTTAATGAATTTCTAAATACTATATGTACTATATATAATACTATATTTTTTTTAAATTCATATTAATTAGAAATATTAAATTATTATTATTATTACTTCATCTTGTAGAATTCTTACGAGAAAGCTCTATTTTCAAAAATAACCTTGTTTCAGTCCAAAATTGGGTTGATCCTCTACTTGGGTCAAGTTGACCCAACTTTGGGTTGTTCTGGAACAACTAAAGAACCCAAAGTTGCGTCAACTTGACCCGAATTGCGGGTTGGACAAATTATTTTTATTTTTAGTCTTTTTTGGTGAAGGGGGCACATCAGTTTGTGTATTTATGAATTTATTTTATAACATCACTAAGTAGTCTTATACCACAATAAGTATGCATGAAATGAAGAAAATACCTACATTTACAGATTCATTATATGATTTAATAAGCATTTTATTTTATCCTGATTGTTTAGAATAAATGTATGCCTACATGTTTGTATTTTGTATTCTAAATGACTATTATTAATCATGCAGATTTCCCACCAGTTTATTCATATTGGGATATTTTAAATATATTGTTAATATTTTATCAAATTTATAGTATTCATTCATTAGTTTTTATAGAGATTAATGTAATAATAATCATAATTATCGGTGTTATTATCATGCTTATACTTGGATGCTACCATCCAATAATGCCATTATTTCTTAGAAAATTTCAAGGACACAAGCAATAATTCGTGAAAGCTTTTTAATACGATATTAGAAGACACGCGCGTCCTCCAGTAAGCAGCATGTGGTCCCCCCCCCCCTCCCCCACTCCATCCCCCCTTTTCATCCACACCACCGCCGCCATCCTCACCCATCTCTCAGGAAACCCACCAAACGTTGGCGGACAGGAAGCAGCTCCACGTGGTGGAGTTCCGGCAGGAGCGCGGCCCGCTGCCCATGGTGGTGGCCTCCCCCAAGGAGGGGGCCCGGGGCCAACCGGAGCCCGAGAACGAGATCCCAGACACGCGTCTGCACTGGGACGATGTGCGCGCTTCGCAGGGATTCAAACGCTCCATCTGGGCGGGCGTCAAGCGCACCATCTGGTAGAATCTCGATTCATGCGAAAAGTCTTTTTTTTTCTCATTATGTGAATTTTTATGTATATGATAATAATTATGATTACTTGTCACTCGCCAACATCCTTCCTTGTCTATATCTGTTTGAGACATGCATCAGAATAAAGTGAAAATTAAAACGAGTCAATCTCTTGATTTATTTAAAAAAATTCTGCCTTCAGGATCATAATGCTCAATTCTGGGGATCAATATATCCAACTTCCTGTTAAATGTATTCATTCTGAAATAATAGACTTGTCCAACTTGTAATTTTTGGGTAACCCGAAAACAACTATTTTCATTATTTTGTGTGTGTGTGTGTGTGTGTGTGTGTGTGTGTGTGTGTGTGTGTGTGTATATATATATATATATATATATATATATATATATATATATATATATATATATATATATATATATATATATATATAATTTTCATATACAATGTATTTTTATATATAAATAATATATACTATTTATTAAATATTTTCTATACAGTATTTATACTTAGTTTATAGATATACTGTAGCTATATCATCATCTTTCTTTTGCTTGTTTCTTCACACTCTCTTACAGATTTGAGACTTGGTGGAAAAAAACGTACCAGACAAACATCGTTTTATTATAGAATATAGAAGCGCAACAGAATAGAAGTTACAGTATGTCTAGAAAATGCTTATGCTAGGCTAGCTAGTAAATGCTAATGGTAAAATGTGATAACGGTAAATGGTGGAAAAAATATAACAGACAAACATAGTTTAATTGTTGAGAATATAAAAGCGCAACAGAAAAGAAGCTTACAGTATGTCTACAAAATGCTAATGCTAGACTAGCTAGTAAATGCTAGCGGTAAGGTGTGGTAACGGTAAGTGGTGGAAAAAACATACCAGACGAACATTGTTTTGTTGTTGATAATATAAAAGCGCCACAGAAAAGAAATTTACATTATGTCTACAAAATGCTAGGCTAGCTTTTAAAGCTAACGGTAAGGTCGTTGAAATGTTGGTCAATAAGAGGACGGAAGTGTTTCAGAAGTGTTTCCACCGCAGGGACGACAGGACGGCATGAATGAAGTAGAGCAGCGTGGCCGTGAAAGCAAACACCTAAAACATAAGAAAAACAAAACAATGATCAAATCAAAATTATCATGCTAGTGTGTATAAATGTTCTTACCACAGCAGCGATGTCAATTTGGTAGATTTTGAATTCTCCTTCTTTTACCATGAAGGTGATGATGGCTAAATCCACCCCAGCGCTGAGGTAGAATAATGCTGCCAAAGCGTGATAGGCAAAATCCTAACACACACAAGAAAATCAAATTAGATCAGCCTGTTTACCTGTATCATTTTCATTCCTCATTCTTCTCATTCAATTCCTTCTCTTGTTCTCCTGCAATTGTTTATATAATTATTTAAAACTTTGTTTTACTCTCTATCATTCTCATAAATTTATTTGACTCTCCTTTAATAATAACATTCACACATTATTCCCGTTTTCTCAATTTTTTTACCCGTCTCTTCCCAGTGATATTCCAATTCTCATTTTCATTCCTCATTTCTTCTCATTCAATTCCTTCTCTTGTTCTCCTGCAATTGTTTATATAATTATTTAAAACTTTGTTTTACTCTCTATCATTCTCATAAATTTATTTGACTCTCCTTTGATAATAACATTCACACATTATTCCCGTTTTCTCATTTTTTTTACCCGTCTCTTCCCAGTGATATTCCAATTCTCATGTCATTCTCACTGACTACTTAAATTCTTATTCTTGCAAACAATCTCCTCTCATCCCATCTTTTTATTGACAGTATTAATTACCTCATCACTACAACATTCTCATTCTCAAAATACGTCACAATCTCATTACATTTTTGTGTTATTCCACTTGAGTTATTTACTGTTTTAATCTTATCACATTCTCATTTCATTCATCCCCTCAATTGCAATCCCATGCATTCTCAGGTCCAAACACATTCTCATAGCAGCTTCACCCCTCCCCATATTCTCTGTTCTCATCTCATTTTTGATCTTGTCATCCCTCGCGCCTATTTTATCTCATGCTTTATCTCATTACCGATTTCATCATACCAGGATCATCTCATTCTCAAATCCCTGATCATTTTTTCTCTATTATTATCCTCATTCGCATACCGCCTCCTCCCTTTCACATGTTCTTCTTTCTCATCTAAACTTCTCATTGCTCCCACCTATCTCATTTCATGATAAATTATTGGTTTCATCATATCGCGGTCATCTCATTTCCAATTTCCTGTTAATTTCTCTCCATTATTATCCTCATTCTCATACAATTTTTAACTCTCAATGTATTCTGCTTTCTCATCTTATTTTTTGAATTGTCCATCCTCAACCCTATCTCATCTCATGTTGCATTATTGGTTCCATCATACCACGATCATTTCACTCCCAAATCCCTGATCATTTTCCTCCATTATTATCTTCATTCTCATACCACTTTCCCCTCTCGACGTATTCTCCTTTCTCATCTCATTTTTGGACTTGTCATTCTTCACCCCTATCTCATGCTGCATTATTAGTTTCATCATACCACGACCCTCTCATTCTCAATTTCCTAATGATTTTCCTCCGCTTTTTTCCTCATTCTCATGCAATTATCCCATCCCATTTAATTTTTATTACATCCGTATCTCATTCTCAATAAATTCCCGAATCTCATTCCGTTTCCGTCATCTAAATTTCATTTCACTCCCATCGGTTTTTTTTTCCTTCCTTACAGCAGCAACCCACGCCGAGCCGTTCCCATGGCAACCGGCTATGAAGATGACCACCCAGAGGAGGGTCATGACGAAGCAGAAGATGGAGACAAACATCACCCAGCCCAGAGGGTTGGGGGGCTCCACGTGGTTGGACGCCACCAGGATCCACACCAGCCCACCTGTCACCTGCACGCAAAAACCACAAGGTGATTTGAGGACACTTAGCATAGTTTTTGATTGACCCTTTGGACGAGTTCCTGAGAAGTAATGTGACAGGAACGTGATTTTGATAGCGGCAATAATGTTTTGAATCGCTGGTAGTCCTCAGTTTTAAAAAGACAAAAAAAAAAGAATACGGACCTGCTCAAAGTTGAACTTCATTTATGTCTAATTAAGGGAACCCTTGTCGTCCAATCAGGAGTGAGTCCACACACCTATGCCCCACCCACACCAACCACTTCCGCAAGGACAATTTTGTGTGCTCCTTTTTTCTTGTGTGCTTATTTTTTTTCTTTGGTTCTCTTTTCGTTTGTGTTTCTTTTTCATGCACCCTTTTTTCTTTCATGCTTCCTTTGTCTCTCATGCTTCTTTTTTTCTGTTTTTGTTATGTTTCTCTTTCTTTCATGCTTTTTGCATGCTTTTTAGTGCTTTTTTCTTTTTTGCTTTTCTCTCCTTGTGTGCTTTTTTCTTGTGTGCTTCTTTTTTCTTTCATCCTTCCTTTTCTTTGCGTGCTTCTTTTTTCTTGTGTGCTTCTTTATTCCGTGTTCCTTTTTCTTTCGTGCTTTTTTTCTCGCATGCTTTTTTATTGTCTTTTTTGTGCTTCTTTTTTCTTGTGCTTCTCCTTTCTTTCGTGCTTCTTTTTTCTTTCCCGTTTCTTTTTTTTTGCATGCTTCTTTTTTCATCCGTGCTTCATATTCCTTTTGTGCTCCTTTTTTATTATTGCTTACTGTTTTTTAATGTGCTCTTCTTTTTTTGGTGGCTCTTTTTTATTGTGTTCTTTCTTTTTTCTTGTCTTCTTTTCTCTCTAAGTTGTTTTTGTTTTTTGTTTGTATTAGTTATTTTGTTTGTTTGTTTGCTTAGTTTTTCGTTTGTGTGATTTGCATTTCAGAGCCACCGTGATATTGACCCACTTAACACTTAACAGGAGAGTTTAAGTATATTTTTGAATTGGTTTTAAAACCTGCGTGTTGTTCGACCACTTTGGTTAAAATGAAAACGGATGAATGTTTCATAGTAATGACAATAGCTGATGTGACTTCAAAGTCTTACATAGAAAAAAAAAAATCACAAATTTCTGTACAATGCCTTCAACTTTCAAAAACACTTATTACACAAGGGCGCAGGGTAAAAAAGACTGTTTATCTTTGTTTTTGAATATCAAGTATTTTTTTGACAAATTTATACAGAAATTGTTCACATACAGCAATCAGACCAGCTGCATGTTTATGTGTGTCAAAAATAGCTTTCATAGAAATAATCCAAAAGAAAATGTATTTGATACAAGTAGTAGCTTCATTTGTAGAAGGGATGTAGTCATTAGTAAATGTCACTCACCAGTTCGGGCAGGTAGAACATATCCGGCACAGTCACGCATACTGCCAGTCCACTGGGTAGACTTCCCATAGACTGGGTAGTGGTCGCCGCCATCCCAGAATAGTCTCTTTTTTTCTTTGTCCGGGTCGATGGGGACTAAAGGACCATCGAGCAGGTGGAAATGCTAGTGAGGCTAATTTAGCTGACAAACCTGTTCTGGTATTGTTGCTGTTTCCCACATCTCCTCACACGCCCTTTTTTTTTTTTTTCCCTCTAAGCTGCTAAGTTGAAATTTTGTAGCCCCGGGGCCTAAGTGGAGCCAGATGGAATATCGTTATTGTTGTCTTCTTGTTTGTGTTTTACACACTGGAAAAGAATCTGGGACTACTACTATGCTACTGGGACTTCGGTCAATGACATTTCCTTCTAATGTGACAGGACATTGTTGTAGATAGTCAATAGAGGGCAATAGAACATCACATTACCGTATTTTCCGCACTATAAGGCGCACCTAAAAGCCTTTTTTAAAAAGATTTAAAAAAAAATTAAAAGCTGATGGTGCGCCTTATAATCAGGTGCGCCTTATATATGGATCAATATTGAGATTGTGATTGGTAGATGGGGAATGAAGTGATAAAGTAAGCTTGACCTGTTTCTTTTGTGTGTTTACAGTTGAACAAGGTTGCTCATATTGACATTGAGTTATTATGCTATTGAGAATTTAGAGTTATTATTTGAGTTATGATTGTTATTACTTTGAGTATTTCATTTGACATCATGATCCCTTTGTCATTGCGTGTGTGCCACCCAGTGTTCAAAATGACACACTTCAGTTTTGTTTTAATTTTCATTGCATTTCACTGTACTCCTAGAAAAGAAGTTGTACAACCACCATATTTATTTTATGATCAAAGGTCCCGGTTCAAATCCACCTGGCTCCGGCCTTCCTGTGTGGAGTTTGCATGTTCACCCCGAGCCCGCGTGGGTTCTCTCCGGGCACTCCGGCTTCCTCCCACTCCCCAAAAACATGCATGGCGGGTGAATTGGACATACTAAATTGTCCTTAGGTGTGATTGGGCGCGTGATTGGTCGTTCGTCTCTGTTTGCCCTGCGATTGGCTGGCAACCAGTTCGGGGTGTCCCCCGCCTACTGCCCGAAGCCACCTGAGATAGGCGCCAGCAAGCCTGCGACCCCCGTGGGAATAAGCGGCTATAGAAAATGGATGGATGGATTTATTTTATGAACAAATGGAAGAAAGGTCATAGAAAATGTCCATTCATCACAAGCAATTTAAGTTGAAAAAAATATTATACTGGGTTATATGGGGCACAAAAAAAGAGAAGTTTACGTTTATATATAAATGTGTACGTATATTGTTTTAACATTGTGTGTTTCCCTTCATGTAAAATAGGGCAG
Source organism: Hippichthys cyanospilos (assembly GCF_059441005.1). Classification (NCBI taxonomy): domain Eukaryota; kingdom Metazoa; phylum Chordata; class Actinopteri; order Syngnathiformes; family Syngnathidae; genus Hippichthys; species Hippichthys cyanospilos. Next base: position 6,461,757 of record NC_142376.1, read on the forward strand.
TATATGACCCAGGGCAAGCACAACTAAGCCATGTCTGCCATCTAGTGGTGAATGGTGATACTTCAACTTTGAATGATTCGATAGTGTATTTGTGAGCGATAGGGCGCCAGCAGCAACAATCCACCGAGAATTAGCATCAATATAAAAACATTAGGAATTTGTTTTTCGTTTTTTTTAATTAATCAAGGCGCATAAGTTTCCCATCCCTGCATTATATACAGAGAGGTTTGGTCAAATGACCAAATGCGAATACCTGAAGCAACAATACATATCTGCATGACAATAATATTTATTAACATCTGTTTGAAAACATCTTCACTCTTTTTCCATTGAATTTTTTTACATTGTAGTTGCAAACAGTCTCCAGTCATTTTTTTAAGTCTGTTTTATTTCACATTGTAGATTTGCAAAGATATGCGAAAAGTGAAATCAATCAAGTACTGTATATACAAAAAAGTGAGCATTTTTTAGACAATCAATCACATTGGAAAATGCACATGAAATGTAAAGTGATCCTTTCAAACATTAAAAGCAGGATTAAAATGTTTAAAGATGTGTTATAGTTTGGATGTAAACACAAATGAATGAGTTAGTGAGCGTTTTGTACATGTGTGTTTGCTCATCAAAATATGTTGTCATCTTTTGGTTTCGGTTCATCTATTTAACTCACTTTCCATATTTAAGAAAAAAAAACTACATTTGGGTATTTTGGTAGAATGATTCTTGTTATATTTAGCGTTCTTATGACAATTTAGTGGACTTATTAGTCATATACTGCATGTAAAAAAAGATATGTTGTACCTCATTTTTGAAAATAGTGGACCCACAGGCTGCACCAAAAATGTGAAATATTAGAAAATTCATTAGCTTAATTTTATTTTTTATTAATTTTTTTAAAAATTTTAATTTTATATTTTTATAACATTTGAAAATCATTTTAAGCAATCTGTAAAGTCACATTTAAAATATATTTGATTTTTTTTTTTTAAATATTCATATTTCATAAACAGACATGCTATGCTAAAAATGCTAAATTTAGTCTGCATTTAATAATGGCATTTAGATCTATAATTATACTATGCTAAATTTAAAGCATTGCCTGCTGTTTACGTTTTAAAAATGTGTAATTTTCTTTTAATCCTTTATGAAAAACTAAAAAAAAAATATCTCCCAGGCAAATTATGTATTATTTCCTGGCAAATGTTCAGTGCTATAAATGCTAAATTTCAGCAAATGTTTTATAGGTTAATGGATTTTTGCATACGCTTTTTGAATTTTATCTGTTTATACAGTTTGCGTTAAAAATAATTCAGAAAATCATTCTCATTTTACACTCCAAAAACATGGCAGATGGGCAATATTTGAAATGCTAAAACCGCGTCAAAAGTGAGGATTTGTCCAATTTATTCTTAACATTTTTCAAACATAAGCATGATTTTGTTGTCCTTGTAAGCTTTCTCCGTTTAAAATTCCCCCCCCCAAAAAATCAAGACGGCGGTTTTATTTTCACAACATCAATTCAAAATGCAACTAGATTTTGTTTTCTCACAATTACTTTTTCAAAGGTTTTTGCGCAAAAGTTATAAAAATATTGGTGGAGAAAACAGAAAACCAACGTACGTTTTTTGTACGTTTTTTTGGATCACTAATTTGCTTTTATTTGTGGATTTGTGCAGTGAAACATATGTGTGATGTTTCCTTTGTTTGCCGCTCATTCAGTCTTGTGACTATTTTAACTTGTAACAGTTTATATATAAAAAAAAAATCTATAATAATAATAAAATGTATGACTAAGTGTTTCTGTGTTTAGGTAGAGGCGACTGACATATTCTTGGGGTCCCCTTCAGGCTCTCTTCCATCGGATGGCGGAGAAGATGGCGTGCAGGAAGTAGAGGAGCGTGGCCACGTATGACATCACCTGATGACATCACACACAGATCAGCAACAGGTTGGTGTGTGTGTGTGTGTGTGTGTGTGTATTACAAATACACTAAACTCATTCAGCGTTTCATTTCATTTTCTGATCTTTCTTTACCTTAAACTTTTCCATTTCAACTAAAATGAATAAATTGATGAAGTAAAATAAATAATAGATGAATATAAATAATAATAAAGTAACTGGGATTCAATGTCCGGAGTCTTAGAAGATACGTAAAAATATTAGAATGTGTGAAAGGAAAATCTAATTTGTCAAATGTTGGCTTAATTGTTCGTGTAAGAGGATGACATTTAATGTTTTTTATCGGGTGTTTAAAGGGTTTTTTTCCCTTATTTTATTTTTTTTAACAAAAAAATGGTTTATTTTGCTAAATTTTACTCAAAAGCTTACTTTACTTCAAGGATAAGCCAGAAAATACTCCTATAAACTGATTTTAAAGTGACGAAAAGTATTTTTTTTTATTTCTTATTTTTGGCTCCAAAACTCACCTATTTGCTGTTTTGTGCTTAAGCTAAAGCCAAATATTGCTTTGCTACTATCTAAAGATGGGGTGTCAAAATCCGTTCCTCGAGGGTCGGTTCCTTGCCTGTTTTTGAAGTTTCTGTCCTCTAACACACCTGATTCAAATAATCAGCTCGAAGCCCGATTACAATCCTGTTCATTTGAATCAAGTGTCGCGGAGGATGGGATTATCAAAAACATAACGACCGGATTTCAACACGCCTCCTAAGTATTTTTGAGAGGAAGAGCATCAGACCAAAGCCTTGTCAAATATAAAAAAAAAAAAGAAGTGCTTTGACGCCATCTTGGGCATGCGGTTGATTATTCGCAGCATTTAAACGTTTACAATTTCAAGGGTAATGCGTTTGTGTGAGACATCCCACCACAGCGGCTATGTCCAGCCTGTAGATTTTGAGGCCTTCTCCGGTAAGAGGCACAATGAACACGGAGCCCCCCGAGTTGATGGTAACCCTCCAACCTTTGAGAACGGTGATGTAGGCCAGGATCACTGATGCGCTGAGGTAGAACACCACCGCCAGGAAATGGTAGAATGTGTCCTGCGGGACGGAGAAGATAGATGAAGGAAATGAAGCAGGAATTCCAAGGTTCCTCTATTGACAATGACGCTTGACTCTTAGCCAATCAGCATTCAGGGTGGGTGGGTCATACCAAGGCAGGCCAGACACTGCTCTGATTGGCCCCACACAGGAAGAGGAAGAACCAGAGCGTGGTGAAGACAAAGCAGAAGACGGACACGAACATGACCCAGCCTAGCGGGTGGTCCGGGTACACACGAGTGGATGCCACCAGGATCCATACCAGACCGCCAAACACCTGCGGGTGTGGAATTAGAATACATCAATATCTCAATTTTCAATTTTGGAAAATTCTCAATATTCTGAAAATTCTTCATGTTGATTTATTTACCTTTTGTGCAGTATTGTGTCCATTTTGTTGGACAAATTCGTCTACATTCTACTCGTAGTATTTTAGTCAAGGAATGGCGCACTCCTGATATGCAATAACGATTTGGTACGACCATGGTGAACTTTGACACGTTGTCGCCATCAGGGTGAAATTTCAGCTCCCTTGTTCTTTTGGTGCTTTCTCTTAGATCTTGAACTGCCTTTGATGTAAAGATCAAAGGTTTGGCCAAAAGCATCAATCAACTCCCAACAATGCAGTTTGGTAGAGTTAGGACTTTATGGTTAACCCATTCAGTGCCATGGACGAGAATTCTCGTCTTTCAAAATAGTAATAAAATTAATAAATAATAAAATTCTCGTCAGATACGTTTTTTATGGAGGGTAGCTGACACCCTTGACTGATGCTTATCTACTACGAAGGCAATTGAGCACTGTAGTGACATCTGTGACCATTGGATGGCAGTGTTGCCAAATACATACTTGTAATTCTACATTTTAGATATTTTACATAAACATAGCACACAATATTCTGTCAGCCTTGAAAGATGAGTGAAAATACTAAATGTGCCGGCGTTCTGGAGGTTGCCTTTTCAGATAACGCTTGGCACTGAAAGAGTTCAAATTGATTCGACTTTTCAGTCATCGGCCATCTGACAGAAACCCGAAGTACAATTTGACTCACGAATCAAATGGGTTTGACACCCGGCCTTACATAATACGAAAACAATAAGGAAATCACAGAAATTCCTACCTGGGATTGAATTTTTAGATTCCTAAGACACAAAAATGCGTCCTTGGCATTGAATGAGTAAAAGATCATGGAGCGAAGATTTGATAGTGTATGAAAATTCATATTTTCATGCCATTTCCAAGAAGTTGTCAACCGTCGTTTGATTAAACACTAGGTTTTAATTTAATTATGCATTTTATGTGCTAGTTATAGTTACCAAGCTTTGGAGATACTCAGTGTGAATCGGTTCAAGATTTTTACAAAAACACTGTGAAATTCCGATTCACATAGCTTTTGTGATGTCACACCTCCAAAAATCCATGAAGACATGAGAGCGAGTGATTCAAACGGCAGAGGACGGATTCTGAATTATGTTTAGTGATTAAACAGCTGCATACCTAGTATCCAATCACTTTTTAATGGCGGTTCTTGCTTTGTAAAGGGGTTTAAGAGGTGTCTTTGATCTTTAAGGGATTTGTTTTGGAGGGTCATGGAGTCAATGTTAAGCCAGTTGCGCCTGAGGTGGTGATTAAACAGTTCCTAGCGTTTGAACTCATCGGCATCTCCCTTTAAGGAAACCATAAGCACTCGAGTTTCCTTCAAAAAACAAACTCTCATCCGCCTCCTTTGACAAACATTTCCATTGAGAGACGTTTCGATGAACACAATACACAACGGTGAATATTTAACCCTGCAGTCCGTTAATGAAAGTGTGAAAAAGTTGGATTTTTCCTCCAGATGTACATAAAAAGGCACTATTGTTGGCATTATTAGTGCCACCTGGTTTAGTCATGTGACTACAGTCTACGGAACCAGGTGCCAGTATATTGTGTGTGTGTGTGTGTGTGTGTGTGTGTGTGTGTGTGTGTGTGTGGTGGGTTACAATTCAAAATATAATATATTAAAACCCTAATTTCAGGAGCAAAGATAAAAAAAAAAAAAAACATTAGAAAATTAGACCTACAACTAAAATGTGATTCAAAAATTACGTTTAGTCATTTTATGTTATTACTTCATTTTTTGTACGTGTTCCTGACATATTTTTAAATGATCATTAATTTGCCATTTTTTTTCAAATCATTTATAAAAATATTTTGTAAATGAAACCATTTATATTTTTTAGTTTTTATACTTGTAGTTTTAACTTGTATTGAAAATAGTTGTTATAGTATGTTTTATCATAATTTTTCTAAATTCAAGAAATATTTTTTTATATATATATATATATATATATATATATATATATATATATATATATATATATATATATATATATATATATATATATATATACACATTATATATATTGTTGATCAAACTTTTAATTTTTTTTCTGTCTAAAATACATTTTATTTCAAGTATTATTTTCTCATTATATATATATATATATATATATATATATATATATATATATATATATATATATATATATATATATATATATATATATATATTACAGTCTATGGAACCACTTACCTGAGCCGGGGATTTTTTTTTTTTTTTTTTTTCATCGTGATGGGTAATAAGTGAGTATAAGTAACTGGCAGGTATCAGCTACCAAATAGCTCCGCCCCTGATCATTGCAGAAAATTGTGAAAAATGTGGCTCATAATCTCAATTCTCTATTTATTTACACAATTACACGTTTATGATCAACTACTGCATTCCAAACGTGCCTTTTTTTTCCACTATCCAATTTGTGTTATCTGCAATCTATAGCAAAGAGTTCGTGACTAAGCGTAGAAGTAATGTTATGCTTCATAAAGAGACACAAATGCAGCAAAGCTGAGCAAACAGGCTAGTTTCTGTTCAATTCTCCTCTCGTCACGGGTCAGTGATTCGCAATCGGCGCCACGCCTGAAATATTACAAGAAGCCTCGTGTACTGGACAAACATGAAATGCTGTATTTGATCTCGGGTTTTCAATGAAAGAATTTTGCTCGACACACTCAGTGGACATCTCATTGGGTACACCCATGCAAACCCTAACTCGGAGAAAATGCAACATCCGAATTAAAGGAAGTCATTAGCTTAGCATATCTTATACTGAAAAAATAGCACTTCAATTCGCTTAATGAGTTTGTAATTGCCTTAATTGACTTTTTTAAAGCGAGTTTAAAATCATCAGCTACTTTTAAGAGATATGGTGTCATTAATGTATTACACTTTGCAACACTTTTTTCCTCTTTGAAGGTGGCAAGCATTTGGCTCGGAAGTCATTGTTTGGTTCATGGTTTCATGAACCGAACTACGTACTGCATACAATATTGCTCAGCACATTCATTGTACAGATCTAAAGTAAAAAAAAAAAAAAATGTTTAGAATTAAGTGTTACATATTATTTTACTTTTTAAATATGATTTGAATGAATAAATCGCTTGCACACACTTGAGCAATCAGGAGTGGCCGACGATTGGCTGACAGAAAACTTACTAACGGACCGACGATTATAATTATAATTTTGGAATAATTTTACAAGACAATTAAACATTGTATTGTTACATAGCCAAATGTTAGATCAAGGGCTGCAGCTATGGAATATTTTAGTTTTGGGATATCCTACTGAAAATTCAACAGAATAATTCTATTCCAAGGTTCCTCTTAACCAATCAGCATTCAGGGTGGGTGTGTCATACCAGGGCAGGCCAGATGCAATAATAAAAGATTATTATCTTTACAAAATTGTATAAGTATACTGAAACTTGTATCCTTTTTAACATTAACAAAAGATATATGAATATGATGATATAAGTATTTTTACAGTGTTTATTCGGATTACAGGTTAGTCTAAAACTGAAAAAAAATAAGAGCATCAAAGTGCCTGAATTCAAAATAAATAGGTACATAAAATTCCTATTTAATTGCAACTACACACATGACAAAAACAAAGCCTTATCCCTGGGGTCAAAAAGTGATCAGTAGTAACAGCAAATGTGTCCATTGAATTATCTACCTCTCTTAAACTATTTGAAAAATATTTTTGACAGCTCCCGCCAGCCTATATGAGACAGTTGAGAGTTGCTAGCTGCTAACATAGCTAGCATCTACCGCGCTAGCCCCTAATGTTCGAGCTGACAGTATTCGCATTCAACAGGCTCAGTATAATATAACGTAAGCGTAATTACATCTTTTTAATCAGTAACTGAACTTGTTTTCAGGACATTGCAGTATTGTTGACGTTAGGAACGTTTTATGCTGAAATTGCCGGTGTATTACATATACATAGCATGAACTCATCACTGAAGTTAGCTTGAATTCTTCCTGACAAAATTACACTAAATAAACGGGTAAGGCAGGCAGAAAAATGCCTCAAGCATTTTTTTTCAGATGCTCAAATCACTTGTCGATTTTTTTTTTTCCCTCTAGTTAAATCAAATTATATAACGGTATCTGACAAAAATCTGCTAGCGTAATGCTAACAGGCGATTGTAAATGCCATAGACGGGCTAATAATAATACATGTTTTCATGACTTGGTAAAATACTGTTGAAATGTTAAATATTATGTGGCTGGGCTTAGTAAAGCTTAGTTAGCGATGATATAAGCAGCGTTAGCGCTAGCCGCGTAGCGTTAGGTCTTTATTGAGTCTCGCGTCGAAATCCCCGCCGCCAAAAGCAAACATCTCTCGTCTTCCGTCGCGCGGTCACTTGTTGTCGGCAAACACGGACAGCGTTTGTCCTAAAACCTGACCGGCAGGTTTTTCAAGGTCCGACCTGACCGGCCCACACCGTAAAAGGAGCCCGGTTTCGATTTACGCCCCCTCTCATTTTCTTTAGCTTGTTTTTTTTTTTTTTTTTTTTTTTCTAGCTGAATCCAGCAGATTTAATCTCTTGCCTTCTGGCGTGCCAAACCAAAATTGGCCTCGACATGCAACGCAAAGGAGGAAATGTGATTTTTCAGGATCGAAAAAGATGAAAGTTTTATCGTAATTTTTTTTATGTAATTATTTTCTAGTAAGAAATGTTCACAATATGCTCAGATATAGCCAAATATTTTGTTTTATGAAGACATTAAAAGTTTTTGGGGGGTTTTTTTCGGATGAAAAAAACAACAATTTGTTGTTATTTTTAAGCACGCATCTCGAGCTCCCTAGTAAAAAAAAAAAAAAATCAATGCCGGATTCGCCTACGTTTCAAAGGCTTTCGCATAAAATGAATCGACGGTATATTTTTTTTTTTCGCACATTGATCCTTATGTGCGACGTCGCCGCAATGTAGCTGACCCGACAAGTTTTAAAATTGGGTTTGTTCAGTCAAATGTTTTGTTTGTCACCGTTGCAACGTGACGATGAGCTAAAAAGTCAACACCAGCCTGTGCGAGTTTGCGCCAAAAGCACAAAATGCACTAAAGTCCTTATTTCTACATTATTCAGCACATGTTAATATTTTGTATTTTGTTGTTGCTATGGTGACTGACTGGCCTCAACTGTCAGTGTACCAGTTGCCATGGTGCCAGTATATTGAGTGCGTGTGTGTGTGTGTAGGGGGGGTTCTAAAAAATGAGCATATAGTTATTAAATTAAAGTTAATAGTTAAATTAATAGTTAAATAGTTTAGTTACAATTCAAAATATAATATATTCAAACCCTAATTTCAGGGGCAAAGATTAAAAAAAAAACATTAGAAAATTAGACCTACAACTAAAATGTGATTCAAAAATTACGTTTAGTCATTTTATGTTATTACCGGTACTTTTTACGTGTTCCTGACATATTTTTAAATGATCATTAATTTGCAATTTTTTTTCAAATCATTTATAAAAATATTTTGTAAATTAAACAATATGATTTCTATTTTTTAGTTTTTGTATTTGTAGTTTTAACTTGTATTAAATATTTGTTATAGTATATTTTATCATAATTTTTCTAAATTTAAGTAATATTTCATATATATATATATATATATATATATATATATATATATATATATATATATATATATATGAAATATTTCTTGAATTTAGAAAAAAAAAAAAAAAAAAAAAAAAATATATATATATATATATATATATATATATATATATATGTATTTTTATGTTTGTATGTATGTATTTTTTATGTTATGAAACAAATTAAAAAGCCATAATTGTAAAACACGAAAAATAATCATTTGAAATAATACAAATAAATTGACAATACAACTTCATTAGAAAAAAATACAAATTAAAAATAGAATTAAAAATGATGTGAAGTAATACAAATAAATTGTTCTTCAAATTAAAAAGGACACCTAATGAGAAAATAATACTCGACGTAAAATGTATTTTAGACAAAAAAAAAACAATTAAAAGTTTGATCAAGAAGAAAAAAAAATCAAAAATAAAAAGAAGAAATGAATTAAAAAAAATGAAAAAATGCTCCATTCGAGATATAGTGAAAAATTTAAGTTGGAAAAAAATCAGTTTGAAAAAAAAGCATTTTGGCTTTCCCAAGCTTTTCCAAGCTGCACACTCAATTTGTTTTTGTGTTTGGTCATATTTGATTCTCACCCACTCGCTGGACGAACTTCACAAACAAGTACTCCAACAACATTGATACTCGCCCCTCATTTGAGAGCAAAACCAAGGCGATGGCCGCATCCAAACAACTTAACGCAACAAACAAACTAGCGACAAACACGACACGCGATGCATCTTCATCACAATGCGCCAGAACCACTCACAAATTCCGGGATGAAGAACAAGTCGGGGATGCTGGTGAAGATACCGCCGCCGGTGGGCAGAACATCTGCTGATGTGGTGGAAGCCATAGTCCCAAATGTGTGTTTTTGTGTGTGTGTGTGTGTGTTTCTATGTGTGTGTGACTGCAGACTGAGATGTGCGACCTCTTTTAATATGCTTTTTTTTATGTAAAGGCCGCCTCCCGCACCTCCTCCTCCACCACCTGCCCTCCGCCTACCATCCATGTGTCTTCGTGTGTGTGTGTGTGTGTGTTTTTCGAGAAGAGCCTATAAAAGGCAAAGTGGCTGTTTACATACATACACAAAAAGTGATCGCAAGGCAAATTTTACATGGGGGACATGAAAAGGAGATGCAAGGTGTTTGCCTGCGCTTAAGAAAATAAAAGCATGCTTAACTATTGTGGCATTATGTTACAAATGATGGAAATTCCTTAGATTTTTATATGGTAACATTAAAGAATCATGAACTAAGGGAGCTGAAATTTCCTGCAGATGATTAAAACTGGTAAAATTTTAAAATGCAACGATTTGGACGTTTCCATGTGATTGCAGTTGGACGTGCGAGATTTTGTGTGCCAAAATAATTATTGTCCAAATTTTGGACCACATAAAACCATTGTAATTACAATTTTTGAGATGCATTTTCATAGGATTTATTACATTGATATTCTTGCGATTTTTGCAACATTCCATCGAGCGGCGGTCAAACTATGTCGGCAAACAGAATATTCTTCGTTGACTCGTGTTTCACCTTAAGACAGTAGGTGGCGGTAGAGACCAGTTAATGGCTATGTCTGAAAGTGTCATCATCACGTCACAGACTACAAAAACAAGCCATACTATTTTTCACGTTTTTTGGGGGAGTTAATAAATTTAACCTACATATAAATGGATAGAACTGGCGCCACCGAACAAAATGAGTGATTGAAGGAAAAATAATACTCATCAATAACTTTATTATGCCTTTAAAAGCATTTACAAAATTTGGAAAAAAAAATGCATTTTGTAAAGTTTGCACAAGGTGTGTGCGCAAGGTTTAATGATAGTCGAAGGCACCAAAACAAAATCCCTCCCAAAACACTCTTTATTAGTCTCCTAGCTCGATGCTAACAAACATTGCAAAAGGCCTCAAGCTAACAAACTTAGCATCACATGGCCGTCACTGTAAACCTTTAAAACTGCTCATATTTTCAGCACATTTGCGGACAGCACATATGAATATACTCACAGGCATATATTCTTTATCCTCAGTAAAGAACAACTGATAGTAGATCTTTATATGTAATCCTTCCCCCTGTGGCCAGCACTTATGCTTTTATATTGTCACAAGACTCCTTCCTGCGTATAAAAAACAAAAGTCAAGAGTTACGACACTACAGGAAGTAGTCATTGTTACAAAGTAAAAGCTGACAGGCCGTGTGTCTCGATACTTTTGTCCAACAAGAAAAAGCGCCCTTCTTGAGTACTCCAGAGTGTTTTGTTGATGGTGCGGCTATTTTCAATCTGTCACCATGGAAACCACCCACGCTGTGTTTGGATGCGCAACTGCCCGGAGACACACGCGTAGTGCACACAAATTGGACGTCAACCGATTGGTTGTCCAATCTATATTTTTCAAAAAAAAATATTACGAAAAATTATTTTACATGAAATATAAAAACTTCTCTATGGCTTCTCTCCTTACCCAATTCTGCGTTATCCTTCGTTAATGCTCACTTCCTGTTAGACATTCACTTAATTTCACTTGACTTGACAAAAGTATTAGGACACTTGCTCCCACTCGTTCATGCAGAAACGGGAAGTTAAAAAATCAATGTTAAATCTGTGCTGTTGTTTTCTGGGTTTGTTTTAGCGTGACCAATGAGGGGAAAAAAACAAAAAACACAGAAGACGACGACTCACGCTCACCAGGGGACAGCGAGGGAATGTAGACAAACAGGTTGCTCCATTTTATTTGCCAGCAAACACAAGCACCTGTGTATGTGTGGGTGTGTGCATTTGGTTTTTGAGACATTGTGGGTACAAAATCTCAAGTTTTACTTACTTAATGGGGACCTCTTGCACTTATGGGGACTTTGGTGGACCTCGCAAGTTCAGACCTCTTTTTGAGGGTCGAGACTTGTATTAGAGTATCGGTTTGACCCCTGGTTTGTGTATAGTGAGGGAATATTGGAGGAGTATAGGTTAGACCCCCGGGGGGGCAGGTTTTGACCCTCAAAAAGAGGTCTGAACTTGTGGGGTCCACCAAAGTCCCCATAAGTGCAAGGGGTCCCCATAAAGTAAGTAAAACTCAGGATTTTGTCCACAGAGGGGGGATGAATAGGCAAAAGAATTTTTTTTGCCATGTGAAGTGTAATTGTGATCAAATAAGGTTTGAGGTCTTTTTTTATCCACGCACTTTGACGCACTTGGGTTTTTTTCTGCTTAGACAACACTTTAACCTGTATAAATGCTGTAAAAAAAAGGAGTTGAAAGTTGGTTTATATAGTTTTTTCCTTATGTCAATAACATTTTTTATAGAAAATATTCTTATTGATGGTTGGCTTGGCAAGTGGGGGAGGGGCGCGAAATGTTTTCTCTTTCCTGGGGGGCTTTGCAAAATATATTTGTGTTGCACTTGGTTAGGGTAAGATAAAATATTATGGTTAGGGGCTAGTAATTGTATTATGTCAATGGATGTCCTCACAAGTATAGTTGTATAAACGTGTGTGTGTTTGTATTTTGTGGCCAAGGGCTTTAGATACGGCTTCACCACTGAAAACAAATACAAGAGGAAAAAAAATGTTTTTGCATCATACATTTTATAGTATAAATGAAAAATTCCCAGCTATTGTCTTTTGTTGACATCATAAATTGAATAAATAACCATTTACAACTTAAATATGACCATGTACTTGTAAAATAATTGGGAGTATGACTAAGCTGGCAGATCATCGCATGTCCTTGTCGTCCAATCACAGGGTATTGTGCTTACCTGCTATGTGGGCGTGGCTATAATACATTTTTTTTCTTTAATTGCCTTGGAAATGCTCACTGACCCTTATCCCTTTTGCCTCCTCCCATTAGATCAACATCACTGTTTGCGTGTGTGTAGTGTAGAGTTACGGGGTACCAAAGGAGCGTTGTGTTAATTATTAGTAGTAGTGCGCAGTCTTTTTATACTTTGCTATAAAAGGAAGAAAGCGGCCAGTGAGGCAGGCAGTCTCCTGGAATGCCTTCATAGAGCATGTATATATTTTTATATATTTGCATAAGTGCTATGATTTGCATCATTTTTTAACCTAAGAATGTTCATTTAGGTTTTTTTGGTACCTTAAAATGTGTTGTGTAAATGAAGTTGTTTTTTTTCTATACAAAGAACTGTTTTTGTTCAAAACAAGTTAAAAAAAATACGAGTAGCATATGTATAAACAGCTAAGAAACGTGTAATATTTTACAGCTTATGAAAAAAAAAATGCTTGAATTATTATAGGTTATTTTGTCATTTCTATTTTTAAAAATAAACTAATTTATTTACTATTGTATTTTTCTGATGTTGACTTTTTAGTGATTTTTTTTTAGCATTTTTCTTATACTAATAAACTAGCTTAACCTTACTCAAATTTTATGGTTAAAGTATATCCATTTGTTATATTTATATACCGGATATAAAATCAGAAATAAAGTATTTTTATTTTTACGTTTTAACACTATTAAAAAAAAAAAAATTGTAAAGATTCCTAAGCCATTTAATAATTTGTGACATAGTATTTATCTACTATATTACTGATATACTTTTTCCTCATTTTTGCATTTTTCCTCTATGGATAAATGCAAGCTATATTTTACCCATCACTAAAGTATACACAAGTTTTGTTATAGTTGTTTACTGGATATAAATATTGTTTAGCAAAATAAAACACAATTGAAATTATTCTGAAGGCATTTAAGAAATTATGCCATATTAAAAAAGTCAATGAAGAGTGATTTTTTTTTTTAATATTTGAAGACAAAATATTACAAAAATATCTATTTTTTTATATTCATTTCTACATGTTCATAATAAAAGTTTGGTTTTGCAACGTTTTCTTCCGCTTCTAGCGCGCCGCATTCAAGAGGTCAAAAGTCATCTCTGTGATGTCGAAGGCCTGGTGCGAGTGGGCGGGGTCGGCCAGGACTTCCAAGCTGCCCGATTGGCCGCGGGCTCGCTTGAGCGCCTCCAGCGTGGAGCAGATGAGACGCGACCGCTGCTCTTCCGAAGACGGGTCGGCCCAACGGTGGGGCGGGAGCGAAGACGAGAACAGCAGGTGCGCCGCCGATGACTGGAACGCCTTGGCGAACTCCTGCTTCACCTGCGCCTCGTCTCTCTGTGCGCACACGTGAACAAATCGACACAGGAACCCACACAAACATGAACACACACAGCAATACATATACATAACACGCAAACACAGCTCTCCCTGCAGGCCAAAACAAGTATTACACACCTTCTGTGCTCTGCTCATGTTGTTTTCTGCGTCCATCCAGGCACTCTAAAAATAAAAAAGGGCATTTTGCAGCCCAAATATATACATATATATTTATAAACATTCATGATATGTACACAAATTAAATTTAAAAAGCTTGTATTAGCTTGACAGTGACAATTTACAATCTACTACAATCACCTATAGTCCAACCTATGATCAGTTTATAATATACTATAAGGAAGCCCTGCATTTGAATCAGATGCGTTGGAAGATGGAAACATCCAAAACATGCAGGATAGTGGCCTTCGAGGATGGGAGTTTTGATATTTGTGTCCTAAGTTAGTGCTTTTCAAATTTTTGCAGTGATGTGCCTGGGATTTTCTTTTCCAGACAAATTTCCCCTAAATTATTTCGTTTGGAAAAAAAACTGTTAAGCGTGCCGTACCATCAATGTCTATTTCCTTAAACTTTGGAATTACATTTGTCATGGGATATCTAGGTATACTTTCCTCAGTAAGTCAAGAAGACAAGTGTCTTGTAACATCATCTGTTTTAGTTCTGGCTCATCTGTTTGAAAATTGCATCATTAATGACAATTCACATTCATATAAACCTTAACATAATAAAAGAATTCAACGTTCTGCACAACACAATTCGGATTCATGTTCAAATTGATTTGCTCTTAATTTGAAAAGACAAACGTACTGTTCCTGACAGCTTTAAAAGAGTCCAATTAGATTTGTTGATACCTGCAGAAAACCTGCTAGAATTTTACATAAGCCCTGAAATTCCCCTGAAGTATGTCAACTTATGAGCACAACTGTAAATAATGACACACCCTGACGGCATCCAGTAGATCGGGTTGGTCCAAGAGAATCGGGAAGGTGGCAAGAACGGGACTGAATATCAAATCTGCACAAAAAAAAAAAAAAAAGCCAAGGAGTGATGTTGCTTTGTGGAAAAAAAAGGTTGTGTGTGTGTGTGTGTGTTACCTGCATTTTGCATGGTGGGCCGGTCCACCAGCAAAGCGTCGGCCAGAAGTTGTCTGTACATGGTTAACAAGGAGACGCAGCTCAGACAGTGCAGCAGCGTGACGGGGAGGAGGCTGGAATGGGAAAATACACTGTTTATGTAGACACACACACGTGTGATGAATCTTCTTACCTGAGTTGCGTTCTGATGCGACTGTTGAGCGTCCTAAACTTTACGATGAGTTTAGACAGCCGCCGCGCTTTCAGCATCTGCTGGAACACTCCAGCTGCAGCTACGATTGATAGGAAAGATCCCAATCACTTTCAATTTTGTTTTTATTTATTATACAGTGTGACCTCTACTTACGAGATGAATTTTTTCTGCAAGTCATTTCATAAGGTGACTTTTTCATAAGTAGAGATGCTTTTTACATGTAAATAGCCTGATCCGTTCAAAGTCCAAAAAATGTTCCTAAACCCTTTCGACTCATAATCTTAATTGTAGCAGTTGATTATATAAATGCAGTTCATTTGTTTGCCTTGAGATGGTGTATTGATGGTGCATGCAGAGAACTTTGTTTAGCTGGGCCTCATTTACGTTTACGTCATTTAAGTCCGCAGGAGCAATAATATATTTTTTTTTATCATTTTGAGCATGTGGGTTTACTCAAGTTTAGTTTAAGGGAAGGCGAAGTACTTCCTGTGTTATGTTGTTCAGCCTCCCTAACGACGCTAATGTCAGTTGACAGCGCGCCATTTAACTAGTAATTCAGCAGAAAGTTTATTTGTTTGGAGTAGCCCAAAGTGGTACGTATGTTTTTATGTCAATATGTATAATGTTAGAAGTAGCAAATGTCATTTTTTTGTTTTTGTTTTATGGTGTGAACTATTGGTGGAAAATGTGGATGAAGAGTGCGAGTCCTTCGTAAACATCAGTGCAAAGAACTTGTGTCTCGTTTGCAGACAAGCTATTGTACATTAATAAGTTCAAAAATGCATCAAAAACTATGATGAAATGGGAGGTCTCTTACATGATCGAGCGAGTGACCCCTCCACGTCGACGTCCTTCTCGTAAGGAGTGCCGCCGCTCACTGGGATCTCGTATGTCCTAACGTAATTTTTTCAAACCCAATCATCAATTTGGAGTGGGACTTCAGACTAGCTATGCTCAAAATGTATGAGTGTGATTGTATGTACCTGTTAGGCAGTGGATTTCCGGCGGGGTCACAAAGTTTGAAGAAAGCCCAACCGCAGCTCAGGTCTCCCCTTTCCCCTGTGGACTAAAACACAGCAAAGAGCATTCATTCCTTTAAACAACCAGTCTGCTCAGTCCCTTTCATTTCCGCTGTTGAGGTGTCATCATTACGTTGCGTATGAAGGTGACGCCGAGCTCAAAGAGGATACCGAGGTCGGGGGTGTCGGCGTTGCAGCGTAGAAAGCAGTCTCCGTCCAGCAAGGTGGGAAGGACGCCGCTTGTCTGTGAGAAATACGTGACCCAGGTCAGTTTAACGAGAAGCCTTCTGAAATCGACGTGAGGCGGGGTTGTGGTGGTGGTCTCGTACCCGTGGGGAGAAGAGCCAGGTCCTGGGGTTCTTGGGGTTATATGTTGCCCTCACTGTGTGAATGTTGCTCAGCACCTGCAATATAAAAGCAGCATTTCGTGTTTTGTTAGATGGAGATATTTTTGCCCTGAGATCTACTTTTCCGGCAGCCAATCTCCCAGAATCCTTTGGGGATACAGCTCAACACCAACACTAGAGATGGGATCAGATCTTTTTTGTTTTGTAGCCTTTTGGGCCAGAGGTCCAACGAAATACACAAGAGAATGTCAAGCCACTGCATTATAGTAAAACAGCCAAATGTCATAAAATATTGTCAACATACCCGCATGCCATCAAAGGCACAAAGGCGAATGTGTCTGCTGAGGACCTGGACGCCGACTCCAGGTGTGGGGATCCTCTTGCAGCTCCACAGGGTGAAGCAAACGCACGTCCGAGTGGATTGAGGGCGCACCTGTGTAGTAAAGGACGTTTTGTGGTTATGTTACTCGTGTGACTGTGGTTGTCTCTGAGACCAAAAAAAAAAAAAAAGTTTTCAATTAAAAATAAAATGGTCTTACCCTGCCGGTGTCAGGATCCAAGAAGAGGTCGCTGAAGGAGAGATGTGATTGGCTGAGTTCTGGCTGCATAAAATGACTTCCTTTGTATTTGGAACCTAAAACACAATATGCATATGACATTTTTGTGTTTGTAGCCGTGGGTCAGCGCGCATCCATTTTGCCACTTGCTGTTGACTGAAAATGACATCAGAGTCGCTTTGGCCTCAGCAAATGACCAATAAAAGATTTTATCGGGTTCGCGATCCAATTTCTGTATCCATTATCCTGGCATTAAGATGAAATTTAAGGGATCGCAATGAGTCCTTCATGCGGGCTTGATATTATGTTACAATATTTTGTCAACAATGAGGTTAGTTAGTGGCTACTTTAGCAGCATTGTTTTGGGACTGGAACAAGATAAAACCGACCTTCATCCACCAGCAGTTTACTGAGAGTGGACGGCCTGAACCCTGAAGGAATGGCGCCCATTGCGGAGAGGACGTCCGTCGCGTCAATCTGTCACACAAACACAAATTATGTGGAAATCAAGACAATTCCCTCTACCTGTTTTTGCTGGAGAACACGAAGACTTCTTTTACTTCTGTTAGAGCTTTTCGGAAAGTGGACCAGTTGGAATGAGGAGTATCACTGTGGAATAAGAATTCTGATTTCAATGAAAGGATAAGAAAACGTTAAATAACGAAGAAACAAACTCGAATCAAACCTCCGCTTCTCTTCTTCGTTGTCCTGCTCGTCTGAGTCGTCTTGCTCCTCCTCCTCAGCCTCGTCGGACTCGTCATCTTCTTCATTGCTGTCGTTGTCACCGTGGACAGAACTAATCTATGAAGACGGAGAGTGTTACTTATATGTTGACGACGTCTTTGTTGTAAAGCTTAGCTTATCGGATTGTGTAGACGTGTCTAATATTTTGATTGCTGAGGGAGGACCTTCAAGTATGTTCTGGGCACCACTCCTCTGTCGCCTTTGGCATTCTCGGCCAGCCACCAGCCGTCGCTTGTCTTCCTGATGATTTTCAACGTATCACCCCGCTGCAGCAGCAGAACAACAATAATTGTATTCATTTTATTCATACTATTGTTCGTAATTGCCAAGTACCGAAACAAAGTAGCTATTCTGTTGCTACCCACCCTTATTTTAAGGTATCGTCAGTATTCACAATGACAATGAACAATGAACTACAAATAAGAAGTCTATAAAAATGCCATTCATTTAAAAATGATAAAAATTAAAGGGTCAGTCAACTTATTTAGCCATTTTAAACAATAAAAAATATATGGTTTTTCACGTGCAATTAATACTTTAAAACATTAAATGAGTTCAGCATCTTTAAACAAAGAAAATATCAGACCATAAATGAATACCAGGATTAGGAATGTTCAGTACCACATTTTTTAGACCAATACAGGTACTCAAATTGAGTAGACACAGATACTGAAGCCAAGTACTGCACCAATATTACTTGAAATTTTGATTCACAGAGAAAGTCCACTTATTTAGCCACACAATAAATTAATACTTTGACAATAATTAATTTGATAACAAAATTTTAATGTACAACTAATACCTTTAAAAAACACATTTTGCCTCTTGCTTTTAACTGAAACTTACGTCGCATGCGCTGAAGGCTCAGGTCCCTACCAATCATAAGCTTGTGAATGTCACATGACTAACAGGTTTGCGTCATGATTGAATGTTTAAGACGGTTTTAGTTGACAGCAAGTGAAAAAGTGTTCTTAAAAGTTATTAAATATACTTGGAAAATAATTTAGTTATAAAATTAATTATAGAAAACATATTTACATTTTTACTGGTGAAATGACCCAAGAAGTGGACTACCCCATTAAGGTAAATACTATACTGGAATTGGATCAAACATCCCTAATTATGGTATTTTTACGCCTCTTATTTTATTTCTTTAAAGATGTTTACCTCATTCATCCCACAGATGTATTTATAAATCTCACAGTCCAGGTGTTAGAAAATGTTTTATTTATTTTTAAAAAATCAAAATACTGTAAAGCAGGGTCTGAAAATCACAAGCAACGAATTAGTTGTTTCTGTCAATTAAAAAGACATTAATAAGAGTCCCTATAAAGGGTTTAAAAACTAGACGTCAGTTTAGATATGTACAAATTTAGAACTTGTGTCAAACCGCAATTTAAAATATAATCTAATCTAAAATAATATTGAATCACCTGAACAGCCAAATCTCCTTCCTGGTCTCCTTGGAAATCACTGAGCGCCATATAGACGCAAGGTTCTGATTCCTGGGGACCGGTCGCCATTTGACTCTCGCCTTTGAGACTGTCGTCTTCATCGCTATCGTCCTCATCGCTTTCTTCAGTTTCATCCTCGCCATCTTCCTTCTGGTCATCACTGTAGATAAAAATGTGGTCGTTTAATCGACTTTGTGAGAGGTTTTGGAAATCATGCTGAGTAAAGCTGCAGACCCCGGTGGTGGTTTCGGACTGGGACCCGGTGGCGAGAGCTCCAGCAAGAGTTTGTTCAACCGCTCCAGGACGTTTTGCAGTCGTGCTTGCTCCTCTTGTTTCCTCTGTTCGTAGTTTCCCACTGGAGCAATCTCATCGGCCTAAAACATACAAAGATGTTCTTATTCTGCAACCTGGATGTGCACTATAAAAGTGTGACCTTAGTCAGTTTTGTCAGATTCTTCAGTGTCTTCTCAGCAGATATCTGAAGTTCTTGGCATCTGTTCAAAATGGAAAATGTAAAAATATCAGTGTTTGAGTGTTGAACAGTCTTAGAAAAAGTAAGTTGTTCACCTCTTAAAGGACTCTTCTTTGCTTTCCACCTCACCCTTAACATCTTTCAGAAGACTCTCCAGCTAGGAACAAAGAATACACGTGAATCATCTATGAAAAGAACCAGAATGTGTCATTTGAAGAAAAAACATGTAACAACATATGCAACACTTAGCTTTTAACTGTCTACAGGTCGTTTTTTTTCCACCTTATCCCCTGCGACATGTTTGGTTGCTAAAGCTAGCTTGTGTCTGACATGTTTGGGAACAACCCCCCTCGAGTTCAACGTCATAAAAGTAAGGATTTTCTATGACAAACCTGCCCTCTCATGTCGTCCACCTCTCTGTGGACAAGCTGCAGAGGTCCTTTCCCCTTAGGCGGCATCTAGTCACCCTTTTTAACCATGATAATTTTTCAATGTTCATGTGCTAGCTCGCCTAGCAAGCTAACAAGCTAACCAGGTGCAATGTGACGCCGAGCTCCCATTGGTGCGCCGGTCGCTAAGCAGCCGTGGTCTACTTCCGGGTGGAGTCGCTTCTCCTTCTAAAGGAAATTGTAAATATTTCACGTTTTGGTTAATGTTCTTAAAGTCTGCGGTCACTTGAGCAAGCGAATGTATAGTTTGTATCACCATTGCTTAAAAAAAGTAGTTTTGTGTAAGCACTCCGATGACCTTCACTATGTAGTTGTCAAACGCGTTGCCTTCGCGTGCGGTGAGTTATCGTGACTTTAAAAATTCTAGACATAGAATAATATGAATTCAAATTCAATTTTGAAATAAAATCAAATAATATAAATTAATTTAGACCACGTTACGCGATTGCGTTCATATCTTTGAAATAAAATCTGCCCCATGTAAAGCTTGAATTTACAATGCCGTTTCGGCTTGTGAAAAGTCCCACAATTCTCGTAGACGTTTAATGCAACGACCTCAGTTTACGCTTGGAGGTTTTTGATTGGCCCGTCGGTCGCCTAGTAACTGGGTTGTGTTTCCGGGAATGTTTCGTGGTCCAAACGAAAAGAGCAGCTCGTTCACTTTCTTTTCAAATATGATTATAAACGAAAGGAGTTCGCACCCTTAACAGATCGTTGTAAGTCAGTCTACGTGGTTTTGCTCAGCACACTCAAGTACACGCTTCCACTGAACCCCAAGCTACGTCTAACAAGTGAATATTAAAATCCCCATGATTTTTGTAGACAATGAACGCAACAAACATGTTACACTACCTTCCGCTTGACATTATGTCATTCTGGTGTCATGGCGGCCCCCGTGGCCCTCGTCCAAGGTGCCAGTCGGGGACTGGGGCTGCAGTTTTGCAAATACATTTTAAAGAACAAACCCCCGGCAAGTGTTATAGCAACATGTCGGAACCCAGACGGAGCGATGGAGCTGCAAGGTCTGGCCGGGCAACACCCAGAGCGATTGACTGTGCTTCGGTTGGATGTAAATCGCGAAGAGGACATCCGATGGGCAGCTGAGCGGGTGAAGGAGAGCTTTGGACGGCTGGATTTGATGGTCAACTCGTCGGCTTTGCTTCATCCCTCTGGGAAAGGAGAGACCAGCTTGAGGGATGTTTCTGCACAGGTATGGATTTCATTTGAACATGGATATGGTAGTGCCGGTTTCCATTGACATAAACGTTGTTTTTGGCTGCATCCTACATAGTTTAAATAAGTCTTGTTATGTCAGAAAAAAATCTCTTTTAATATTTGCTCAGGTTACTTTTTAAATGATCGGGTTTAGGTTTTAACATCTCATAAGAAAGTTCTCAAGCTTGAGGCTAAACTCGATACTGCAAAATGGCCACATGGTTTGATGAATACTTATTTTTCCCTCACTGTGTTTGCATACAATTCCCAACTGATTATTAATCGCTGTTTACATTTGACTCCTCAAACCATTTTTCTGCTAGCTCAACATTTATTTGGAAATGCATTTTCTCTCCTTTCAGGGCATCATTGGCACCTTGACCACCAACACGGTGGGCCCGCTGGTGATGGCCAAATACTTCGCTCCCCTCCTGCAGAAGGGCGGCGGTGGCTTTGGGCGACAGCCGACGGACAAGTCCAAGATGCACAGTGGTCTTATCGTCAACGTCACAGCCAAAGTTGGTTCCATTGGCGACAACGGTAAAGTTTTCAATCTTTGAGATTCTATTTTATAGTCTTTACATGCTTGTGTTTAAGTGCACTTGATGATACTTGTTTACTCTGAAGGTCTTGGCGGCTGGTACAGCTACAGAATGTCTAAAGCGGCTCTAAACATGGCCACAAAAAATCTTTCCATCGAACTGGGCCGCAGTCGACCCAAGGTAATTTACTTGCAATAATATTACTAAAATAACAGCCTAGACTCATGTATTTTTTTTTCCAAATTTTTTCCCAGGTCTTGTGTGTTTCCTTGCATCCCGGAACATTAGACACGGACTTGTCAAGACCGTATCACAGGAACGTGCCCGAGGGGAAACTGTTCAGCACAGAACGCTCTGTCGAGTACCTGATGGGTATCGTAGAAGCTCTGGATGTGGAAAAGACAGGCAAAGCTTACAACTGGGATGGTACTCAACTACCCTGGTAACAAAAAGATTGAAGACGAAAAATAAACAAGGACACTTCATATTTTAATCAAACCAACAGGATTGCTCAAAATTATTTGAGCTATATGATATGGTGTGGTGCAAATTTCAATTGCTGTATTTCTCAGTACAAGTCGATCTCGCTTATAACGCGACTCCCCCTTTTTTACTTCAGTTTGGGGGAATTTTACCAGAACGGGAGTAAAAGTCTACCTCTGACTAATGGTTACATAGATCATAGATCAAAACACATGGTGTGTGTTGTAAAAATGACAAAATTGCGGTACGTTTAGAGGCATTTCTACATCATATATTGAGTAACATACTGCTGCAGTTATGGGTGGGGGGGGGTGAGGCGGAAATTAGACAAGACTGTGAGGCAATATATGTATGCGATAGACGCAAATGCTGAAACTATTGTTGCAACAATAAAATGATTTGAAGTTCAAATGCTTTAATTTTTTGACACAGCTAAATATTCACCTGTGTAAAAGCACTAAAACACTCTTAAAATGAATGCATACTATATCGAATTAAAGGTATATAAAATCATTTTAAGTCATAATCGACATATGACTTATTTTACATTTGAATCAATGTTATTCAAACAGATATGTGAAAAAATCGGTCTGTTATGAGTTATGCGGTTATAAGTCGACCCCTCTAATATGGAGGTTGGAAATTAGAAAACAAAAACTTGACTTGTACTCGGAGAAATACAGTATGCACTGTAAATTGCTTGAAATATTAGTAATTGCTTGAAGATGGTGCTATTCTAAAATGCCTTAAATGGAGTTAAATTCAATTAAAATGTGCTTTTCCTGACCAATGTTTTCTTTTTACATATAAGATAATAATAAGATTTATTTATATATATATATATATATATATATATATATATATATATATATATATATATATATATATATATATATATATATAGTACTGTACTACACAAGACGGTGTCCAATGTGTATGTTACTACAACTCAACACCAGATGGTGAGAAAGTACCTTGTTGAAAATCTGCCGCTCTTGAAGAATCTGAATATGCAAAAAATAGACAATTCCATTCCACATCGACATCATAAGAATTTTCTCGACACGCTTGTACAGCCTGACTGAATCACTTCATTCTTTACAACCTGACGAATGCTTGTGAATGTCCCGTTTTTGTGATCGCCGGTTTGTTTTCTCTTTTATCCCACGCGTCTTTTCTGTACTGTGCATCAATGTGTTGAGCTGATCGATATCTAATTTTGCGATAGCATGCACGACTAGTAACATGTCGTGACTGTGTGTGTTGTGTTGACAGGCGGCTTTGTGCACATCGCTTGGGTATGTTGGGGGGGGGGGGGGTGCCTTGCACGCTGCACAGGGAATGACAGCGGCTCTTATAAATAAAGCCCCCCCCCCACCCCCCTTCGCAGCTGCACACTCCCCGCTTGCCCGCCTGTCTGTCCGCCTCCCCGAGTGTGCAAATACACCCCCGTTTGTAAAGTGGATCGGAAGACGCTGATTGGACTCGTTATTTGTGTTTCGACACCACTGGAAAAGAAAACCGGTCTGAGAAGGTGAACGGGTTTTCCGCGGCCTCGCTCGGTGACGTCGAATACTACGCGTCGGTCTCTTCGTCTTCTAAATGTAGGGAAATGACCGCGAGTGACCTCGAAGCCACCGCTGTGTTATTTTAGCGCCTCCGGTGCGTTTTATTTTCAAAGAAATGCAACCGCGATAAAAATATTTACATTAAAAAAATTCGGCCCGCTCGGGTTCGTTTTTTCTAAATTGTTGGGGCGACACGGCTGTCACGACGGGGCTACTGTCAGCCGGCTAAAGCTAATTTAGCTCTCGCGTTAGCTTTGTCATCACTTATTTGCTCAAGCGAAGCTAGGCCAATTTAGCATTTGCCGCTAGCTTCCCGGCACCCGTAGAAGCTAATTTAGCTCTTGCGTTAGCGTTGAAATACCTCATTTGCTAGAGTAAAGCTAGGCTAGTTTAGCTTTTGCCACTAGCTTCCCAGTATCCGTCGATGCTACCGCGAAACTAGGCCACATTTCCCCCCGTGTCTGGCGGCTCGCCTCGCCCTTGAAGAGGCTAGGCTAGCCTAGCTCCCGCTGCTGCTATGGATAAAGCGAAGTCAATGGTGGACAAAAAGGGGGCGTCGGGGCACTTTCGCGTCAATAACTGCCCGATACCGAAGAGCTTCAACGGGCACGTGAACGGCTGCGGTGGAAACGTCGGTTCCCTGGCCGAAAGCAGCAACAGTGGCCAGTACGAGAACAATCGCCATATGCACCGAGGGGAGGATGTGGAGTGCAACGGCTCGCCGGCTAAGAAGAGCAGGCTTCGGAGGAGGACTGAGTCGATGAGACGGCACAGACCCCGTAAGTGTGGGCCACTCTTTGGGAGGGAATGTTTGCTTATTGGTGAATGATTTCGAGATCCTTAAACAACAAACTCGTGTTATTGTGTCATTCATTCTAGAATAATTAACTTTAATAATAGTACAAAGGTGAATATGGTATATCTGTAGTACTGTGCCAACCTACTAGTTTGTAGTCAGTCGATGTCGCGTTCTGGATGTTTATATACCCTCGGCTGTTCAGCCACGCTCCGATTGGTCGACACCCGGCGGCTGAAAAGCTCCTGATAAGTGGGCTTGGCTTGAGGTGGCCAATCAGTGCTCGACTCTTGTCTCCAGGCCCGGCGTGCGAATGGGACAAGGCCCGCCCCCCTATTTACCCAGCGTTCCATGACAATGTGAGTGAAAAATCATCCAGTTGAAAACTTTGTGAGGGGTTTTATGAGTGCAGAATATCGAAAAGCATCAGAGTGAGCTTCACACTGGGATCTTTTGCAGTTTTAGTGTATTTCCGTGAAAGTTTTTTAATTAGTGAGCTGATCTTTTGCCTCACAATGAAGCTGAGAAATCTAAAGAAACCCGGTAAGTTTGTTCATTTGTAGTATTTAACCACATTTTCTGTTCTTGGTATTTCTCACTAATATTTAACCCAAGTACAGAGCAATAATAAGTTTATAGGGTTTAAAGTCTCTCCGGTGTGGCGCTTCTTTGCATATTGTTGAGATAAACAGAGGAGGTCTTGTTGCTGTGACAAAACCAGCCATTATTGTTCATCCTGCAGAGATTTGTTGCACGTTTAGGGGCTCGGTGATAAGTGTAGACTGTCAACATTCCTAACTTAGAGGAGGCGGGGGCTGGCTGTCAGCATAATTTTTTTTTAATGTAATTCCAGTCACTTGGTTTTTGTCAATACACTAACATCATTTCGGATAGTTTGACTGCTCCCTGTTTGTTTTGTATAAAAGATGCACCATATTTGAGTAGGGATTTTCTGATCATTTGCACAATTACTTGCATGTTGATTTTTGTTATATTGTCACAATTCTCTTCAATATAAATACATCTTGAAAATACAAACTACTTTTTTTAAAGCAAAAGGACCACACGGACACATTGTTTTGTTGGGTCTCGCGAAATTCCTTTTTTGATGTTTTGAAGGTTGTGATTGCCAAAAAAAAAACAAAAAACATACTTGATCTTTGAACACGTGTCATAATAATATGAGTGGAATTATGATGGTGCTCTTGAAATATTACAAAAAATAAAAGCACGGAAGCACCTGTTCTATGTATTTGTTTTGCTCTTATCTCATTCACTAGCAATTACATGTTTATATGCCAACAATCTGTTTTTGCTTGGCTGTCATTGAATGAGTTGTAACAAGATGTGTATCATGCACAAAGTCGAATTTCTGGTGACATTTTGATCTCATAACAGGCGCTGACAAGATTAGCAAAGAGCGTGCATTAAACTGCGAGGTGTAAACTGCAAACATTCAAAGATCCGTCCCCCTTATGTAATAGTGGTAGTGGGGTCCCGCTCACACACCACCTCCTCTTTTATGGCCGTGTTTTCTTTGGATGAAGGCCAATCAGCCATCCAGATGAACCCAAATACCACTGAGAGCTTTTTAGCAGCAAGGTTTGTCCCCTCGAGCGCGTGATTTTTAACCCCATCTTTGTTTCCTGCTCCACATTCAAGCACAAAAGTCTTTCTTTTATATCACAGCACAAGCCTCAGGGTATATTTAACTGACCTACCGTATTATAAAAGAAGAAACTTTATTCCTTTTCATTTTCTGAAAGGTCCCTAAGATGACACCACTGAAAATAATCTCCATTCATACAAACCTGCAAAAATAACCAATTTGCATGCCAGGCCACTAGTTGGCAGTGTCGCTTTGTAAAGAAACAATAGCCATCAGCCTTTATTGTTGCTTTACAATTATGCGGAAATAGTCGAACAAAACTGCAAAACGTCTTCTGAAGGGTTGAGCGATTTGATAAAAAAAAGAAATCTCAATTTTTCACCTGTCATTCTTGAAGATTAAAATTTGAATCAATTTTAATTGAGGTAATCAACCCAACAAACATTGATTCAAAAGTTTGAGTTCTTAAAAAAAAATCAAATCAAGTGGAAAATATTTAGACAACAATAATGTTTACTGATTTTAATTACAATTAACTCAGCCAAATCCAAAAATAGCCATTCAGTCATATTTATTGATTTATTTTCATTTGTTAGAATAAAGGAGTCAGAAAAATGTATGGCACTGAATGATTTATGTAGTTAGTAACTATTTGTAAACATTTATTTTAAAACACCAGCGTTTTACCACTTTAACAAAAGACCGATGTCACAATTTAGCTCATTTAAAATACTGTATTTGATTTTTAAAATGACCTATTAATTGAATTAATCTGATTTATTGCCCCACCCTAGTAGACAGCAATATATTTAATGGCATTTAAAATGAAAAATACCGAGTTAGACGTCAACCTATATATTTTAAGAGCTTTTCTTTAAAGAAAAATGCAACATAAATTGTCAATCTTCCTCATAAACAAAAAAAAAATGCCGTTTCGAATGAGTTATCAAGTGTTACATATTGCCAATCACTGTTAGCCTTAGCCATGGCTTTGGCTAGCTGGAGACTGAGCTGCACCAGGTACACCACGATTTTTGTAATTTCATTTTTTCATCAACTGATTGAACGATATGTTTGTTGAAAGAAGTTAGCGAACAGTGTTTCATAATTGAAATTATCATTTAAAAGTTAGAAGTGATTTAGCTATTTTATTAATAGTCGATGCTGTGGACCAGTAGCCATAAAATAATTGAGAACCACTGACAGAACTTGGCCCACACAACTTTAAATGGTTTTAAATTGTAATGAGAGGCAACTAAATTTCCCAATCCAACAAATGCTGAACGTCAGTGTACTGTTCAACTCTATTGTTTTATGAGCAAAAAAGAACCTTGTACTTTGTGGCCGACAAGAAATCAAATAACAAGATGTCCCGTAAAAAGCACTCAGAAGAGAAGCTTGACTCATTCTGCTTCCGTTTGTCCTTGATAACTATGCGCTGATTAAGAATTTTGAATTTCATTCCCTTTATTGAACGCAAACCTGCATTTATTTTGGGACACTCGGGAAGCTGATGTATCATTACAGCTGTTTTGGGAAGAAGGCAGGTCTGTTCAAAGTTTCGACAGTAGAAAAAAGTTGAAATGGATTCATAAAGTTCAGTGTCAACAAATCAGACGAATGCTAAATGTTCTTGTGCGTCACTTTTATCGAGGCTCTTTGTTTTCTTATCGCATATACACAGACTCACAGAAAAGATTAGATAGATTTAGTTAACTCATTCAATGCAAAAGACATATTTTAAGAGTCCATTAAATCCATTAAAAAAATAAATATAGCGCAAGGTTTTTTTTCAGCCTTCTCAGTCACGTTTTTTTTTCTGTGTATTATAGTTTTATTTATGGAAGACGATTATAACTTACTCTAATATTATTTTTTTCTTGAAAAATTGCCACTACATTATTTTTAATATTAAGACTTTATGCTGGTATTTTTTTTTTATTTTTTTTTTTTTATGTAAGGATTTTTTTCACTTTTTTTCTCAGAAAATTCAAACTCTGTGTTCATAAAATTATAACAAAGGGGGAAAAATCTTGTCAGGTTTTGTCTTTCCCATAACATTACGACTTTTTCCTATTTTATAGTGGGCCGAGAAATAAACTCAATTGACTTGCATGACTTTTTCAAGATGTGTTTGAAATGGTATGATCCTCGTCTTAACGAATTTTGGGATCATAGCTTGTCATGGTTAAAATCAACTGTCCTCTGGGTGTACGAGGCATTTCAGGGGTCTACGTGAGATGTTACAATGGTTGCTACAGGTACCAGTAGATTGAATTTTTTTTTAATGCTGTGACAGGAACGCTATATTTTTCTTTTCAGAGTAAGAGCAAATTAAATAGAACAAGACTCAACATTGCTAAATTGTGTCATAGTGACTCATTTGCAAAAGAATGTATCACATTATTTTGTTAGCTTTTACGTGGATGCGCATTGTCATTAGTAATGTAATTTCCTGGCAGGTGAGCCAGAATTAAATTTGATTGATTTCAGTTTGTATTAATCACGGACTAATCACGGTCGTGTTTATGTTTTTGTCGAGTATCTACCAATAATGCTCGTTCTGTATTGTTTTGATGAAAAGGAACCCACTGTGTGTCGCAAGGACGCATATCACACTGCTTGTGATTTAGATGCGATATCTTTTCTTTAGGTCCAAACATTGTTGTTTGCTGTTGTGTTTTTTCGAGAAGGGGGAAGCTCATGTTTACAGACCTGAGATCGGGTCAGTGGGTGAGAGGTTAGCGGAACAAGAGTCAAGATGACCCCGGCCTGGTTTGGTAACGGGACACCGATCATCCATTGGCTGCGTCACGAGCAGCAGGTGGAACATGATGGAAAGAAAATCTTCTGACTCCTCTGGCCAGGCTACTGTGATGACATGGAAATAGTTTTTTTTTTATATATATATATATATATATATATATATATATATATATATATATATATATATATATATATATATATATATATACTGTATAGTCAATCGAATGTGTTCATACCTGGCCCTAAATGTTTCTGCACCTCTTGAATCAGACCCTTTCTTCATTCAGAGTTTTAGACACTGAAATTTGGCTTTCCACTTTAAGTTTCAGGAACTTTTAGACGCTGGAACTCCAGTCTCAAAGCTTTACGGATTTCTCAAAAGCACTACAGAACCGGTGAACTCATTTTTAGACTACGATGCACAATGATCTTAGTAACTGTTAAAATTCCTGCAGTCAACATACCAGGTAAAGTTCCTGGAAACGTTAGGCCTTGGTACCTGTAGTTCCCGGTACAAAATGGTCAGAGTCAGCGCTTTTGAGCCCAGCTTAAAGGCTACTTCTTAAAATTGCTACTTTCTATAATGAAACGCTGAAAAGGTACAAGGGTATTGCTTGAAGAAGATTGCCAAAAGAAAAGAAAAAAATCTATACAGCGCAATACTGCCAATGTATCGAATCAGGACCCGGTACTGGCAGATCCTTAAGATCAGGTGACTCGAGTATAAAAAAAATGCTCTGGGAAGATCCTTAGTTATGAAACTACTGCAACATTGTAATGGCACACAAGCTTTGCATTGTTCTTAAACGGGCATTCTCGTTGGTGGAAATGTGATGACAACATTCATTCACGCCACAGAAAGGAGAGACTCCACTCCACTTGACCTCAAGTAAACCCTCTCGTCCTGTGCCAAGTGTTTTGTCTCCTGACTCTCCACATCAACACCGGTGTCTGAAATCGCATTAATAACAGCGTAAAATTATTAATGAGGCGAGGGAAGCGATTGCGCAATCCAGCAAATTGCGATTAGAAGATATTGGAATGAAGACAAAAGAGAAGTGTGAAAACAACTTTAGAGGTGGCGACAGAAAAGGAGGATGATTGACGGCCATTTGGGTGGGTGTCTGTTTCCACGGCAACCCACACTGTACTCCATGTTCTCGCCAACCCAACGGGCAGGTTGTTCTGTTTTTGCCACCTGCCCCGCCCGTGTTATATGATAATATGTCGCTATATGATAGCCTTTTGTTAAAGTTGAGCTGAAAAGAATTGACGTATCCTCCTTTGTGTTCTCGTAGCGTTCCCGTGGTTCGGGATGGACATTGGCGGCACGCTGGTCAAACTGGTCTATTTTGAGCCCGTGGACATCACCGCAGAAGAAGAGCAGGAAGAGGTGGAGAACCTCAAGTCCATCCGCAAATATCTTACCTCAAATGTGGCCTATGGTAAACAAACAAAACATGACAAAACACACTATACAAATAGTTTGCGCTGTATAAAAAATAAATAGGCCTCAACACCTGCCTTGAATTGCAGTCATTTGAAAACGAGAGTGTAAACATATTAGGAAAAGAATTGTTTTATTTTCTTTATATCCTTAAAACATTTCATTAAAAACTGACGTAAACCTACTAAGACACGTTAAGAGAAAACAAAATCTGACATCAAAACGCTCACTGTTCTACAAACAAGATGCGAAGCGTGCTTGCTTCACAATGTTAATTAGTCATTTCCAATTAAAAGTTCTTGTAAAACTGTCAAAACTTATTTAAACATTCAAAGACCAAAATGTTCAACCTAACTATGTCATTTCATGTAATAAACGTCTGTTAGCTTAATGCTAACACACTGTATAATGTGACCCGCTATGACAGGCTAACCAAAACTAGCATAAACCTTCCAACAGCGGCTACTTTAACACAAACAGAAGCACTTATTGATAAAGTGCCCCCCCCCCCAAAAAAAAAAAAATATATATATATATATATATATAAATATATATATATATATATATATATATATATATAGTATATTCAAACAGCAAAATAGCGTCAAGAAGCTTAACAGAAATTAGAATAAACTTTTAAATACTGCTACTTTGCACACAGAGCAGCAAAACTTAAAAACAGTATATATAACAAAATTAAACAAACAAAAAAACAAATGTATATGCGTATACAATGTATACAAAGGTGTGACTTTCCGCTTGCATGCCATAGCTTACATTGTAAAGCGCCATGACAGACTAATGCAAATCAGCATATTATACATACACACTTAGAGCAGTAACACTAAAAAACGCCCTATAAAATAATAGCTGGTTAAACATTGTCAAATAAACCATGGTTTATTGTGTATGTTTTTAATTTTAAGTGAGAACTTTTATTTGCGTTCGCCACAAAAATTTACCAGTAGTCAAGGGTTCTGCATACATGATTGCGACGGAACTAAAAAGACGATGTCTTTTCTTCTAGGCAAGACGGGCGTGCGCGACGTCCACCTGGAATTGCGCAACCTGACCATGTGCGGCCGCACAGGCAACTTGCACTTCATCCGCTTCCCCACGCAGGCCATGCCGCGCTTCATCCAGATGGGCCGCGACAAGAACTTTTCCAGTTTGCACACTACGCTCTGCGCCACAGGCGGCGGCGCTTATAAGTTTGAGGATGACTTCCGCACCGTGAGTGTTACCACACACACACACACGGGGACTTCTCATTGACGTACTGCATATTCTAGCTCCTAACCTTAACCCTTACCTTACCATCAACCAAAATCTAATTCAAAGCTGTATTCTAAAAACAAGTCTTGACCCTCAAAAAGGTCCCAATTTGTGGGATCCATCAAAATCGTCCTCACAAATCCAAGAGGTCCCCACAAAGACAGTGAAACCTGGGATTGGTCCCCACCTTGCTGCAAAAACCAAGGGCACACACACACACCACGCCCTTTACAACACATTTCATGTCTTTTTCTCATTTTAAATTTGCTATTGCGTTGGGAGGAAAAAGCAAACAGCAAAAAAGAGCAAAAATCAACTGAATGAAATTGGCAGGCCAATTGATATTGTGTATTAGCATTGTAAGCTAGCAAACATTTGTCAAAGTTTTATTGGTTAACAACCTAATTCTTGTTGTTTTTAGGGTCAATGTTTGGTATTGGGTATTAGCATTATCTATTTGGTTTGGTATTGGGTGTTAGCATTATCATTAGCAAACATTTGTTAAGGCAAATAATATTTGTAATTGTTTGGTTTGCAAAACAAACTAAGTCAAATTGTTTTTTAGCTTTTGTCTTGTGTTTTGTATTGTTTATTATCAGATGGCAGGTGTTTTGTCATGCAGTCTTACTCTTAAGTTACCTGACCAACCTAATTCTTCTTGTTTTTAGATTTTCCATTGTATGGTAGAGTTTACTAGCATTATAAGCTAGCAGAAATTTGCTTTACTGTGTGGTGAGCTAAATCTTTTTGTTTTTTTGTTTTTCTGTTGTGCTTGACTGTGTATTAGCATTCTAAGCTAGCAGATTTGATTCAAGAAAGGTTTTATTATTTTGGTTAGCTAAACAACCTAATTGTGCTAACTCTATCACAGCAGCAGCAAATATGTTATTGGGGTGAGAATCCGGATTGAAATGCTGGTAGTAGATGCTATTTTTTTCTCTTTCCATCAATGGAAGCATTGTTTTTAATAAATCCCAATACTGCTTGTCCAGATGGCCGACCTGGAGCTGCTGAAACTGGATGAGCTGGACTGCCTGATCCGCGGGCTGTTGTTCGTGGACCGGGTGGGCTTCAACGGCCACCCCGAGTGCTACTACTTCCACAACCCCTCGGACACGCAGAGTTGCGTCAAGCAGCAGTGCACGCTGGACAACCCTTTCCCCATGCTGCTGGTCAACATCGGCTCCGGCGTCTCCATCCTGGCCGTCTACTCTGAGGACGATTACAAGCGCGTCACCGGGACTAGGTCGGTTCCTCGGATCACTTTATTAGGGACAGCCATGTTACGCGTCAACATTTTCGATTGTTTTAATACATATATGCATTTAATATTATAGTATTAACGATCGCGGTAGTACCGTATTTATGTACGTATTTTGTATTGTAGGAAGAACACCAAAAAACGGCATTTGAGATTAAAAACGATAAGGTTTCCCCACACTGACGAATGAATGACTGATAAAGCCACTTTGTCACAAAGAAAACACGCTAAAGGTGAACATCTAACATATTTAAGCCTTTATGTAACATCTTCTTGCATTATGCAACAGGGAAGATTAGAGAAGGCATTTTATGACACGTGGGACGTTTGCCCAGATTACTTAGGTGATATCAGTTCCTGTTGTTCCATCATCACAATCATATTTACCAAAGTAATTGAAATAATTATTGTGGTAATTTAGGTTTGAACAAGTTCCTGGGAACACAAAAGGAAAAAACACATGCATAAATGTGTGTGTGTGTGTATACACATATGTTAGGGCTGTGCCCAAAAAATAGATTTACAAAAATTGGGATTCCTGTATTCATATAAAGTATTCCTTCCCCTCTAGTCTGGGAGGTGGTACATTCCTCGGCCTTTGCTGCCTGCTGACGGGCTGCGAGACATTCGAGGAAGCTCTGGAGATGGCGAGCAAGGGCGACTCTACCAACGTGGACAAGCTGGTCAAGGACATCTACGGCGGCGACTATGAGCGCTTCGGCCTGCAGGGTTCTGCTGTGGCGTCCAGGTGAGGGAATGCCACCAGACCAATTCAGCGCGATAAAATCTCTTTATTGCTTTTGTCGTCCGCTTTTGTTGTTACAAAAACTTGCCGGCCGACAGCATGCCTTTCCGGTGTTTGCAACAGTGCTTGTGCTGTGCTGGTCAAACTCTTTTGCCTTCTTGACCTGATGGTCAAACTATTGCAAACAGCTTTCAATGCAGTACAGATTTGCAGTACGTTAATATTTATTTCTTGTGTTTGTTGAATTTGATACAAGTTAATGCTGGGAGGAACCTTATTTAAAGCTTATTAGGCATCAGGAGAAAGAAAGCAAATCCCAGAAATGGGGGAAAAACAAATTGTTATTGTGATTTGTGCATTCTATAAACCAAG
The DNA here is from genome assembly GCF_059441005.1 of Hippichthys cyanospilos. NCBI lineage: Eukaryota > Metazoa > Chordata > Actinopteri > Syngnathiformes > Syngnathidae > Hippichthys > Hippichthys cyanospilos. The sequence continues at coordinate 6,496,285 of NC_142376.1, forward strand.
GGGGGAGAAATGACTAAATTAGAAATCTGATTTCCGTGGATAAAATGTGAGATTATTTTTTAAGGCCTGGTATACAGTAGTAGTTGCAAGTACTGCAAACCTTACTCTTTACCTGTTGACTTATTCATTGTCACTGATTTCTATCAAGATCCATTTTTACTATGTTAGCAGTGAATTGGTTAATTATTCAACATGTCACTGGCATTTATCAAAAAATAAAAATATATTACTTGCAGGAAATAAATAATATTTCCATTTAGAAAAAACAAAACCCAAAACATTTAACTCTGCCATTAACAGCTATAGAGGTCAAAGATATCTTTTTTTTCTCACTAGGCTGGCTTTGAACAAGTTAATCTCCACTCATTTCAGCTCAAAGGTTGCAACATAAAGCAAAAGTTTGACCAAAAAGTGTCATTTTTATCTGCGTCACCGCGTTTATCTGTTACTGTGTCAAAACCAACACGCGCCATCACACCCAATGTCATCTTCTTCAGTTTCGGTCACATGATGAGCAAAGAGAAGTGCGACACCATCAGCAAGGAGGACCTGGCACGGGCCACGTTGGTCACCATCACCAATAACATCGGTTCCATCGCACGCATGTGCGCTGTCAATGAGGTAAAATGTGGGAAAAGTCACAATGATCGTTCCGAGGGGTGCAGCCACAGGATGTGTGACTTTCTGCGTGCGGTGAGCTTCTTTACAGTGTTGTCTTGTGGCAATGGCGATCAAGCAGCATTGTACAGGGCTATCACGGCGTACAGAGCCGCAGCACAAAATTGTAATATATATTTTTGTATTTTTCTTTTGAATGTCAAAATTAATCCTTTACTTCACACTATTATACTATAGTATTTTACTTTGTATATTTTAAATGATATTTTTCATATTTTGTAATTCATATTTATAGATGTTTTATATATATACTATATTTTTAATTTTTTAAATATATAAAATTTAATATTCACATAATATACATTTTATTTATAATATATATAGTTCATATTGTGTTTTTGTATTTTGTGTTTTTTTTTAAATACTTGTTTAGGCTTAGATGTGGAAAAACTGAAAAAGTCAAGCTATGATTGTCTATGAGGTTAGATAAAAATCTGTTCATGTTAGCTCACCCACACCACCCTGTGGCGAAGAGGTGGTACTGGATTTCTTATTTTTGTGATTGATGTCCAGTGAACCTATAATATACTTTTATTGATGTACAGTGCAGATATATGACTTTTATTAAAGTTTGGATGGCAATGAAGAAACATTTCTTCTGGCAGAATATCGAGCGTGTGGTGTTTGTGGGCAACTTCCTGCGCATCAACACGGTGTCCACCAAACTGCTGGCCTATGCCATGGACTTTTGGTCCAAAGGACAGCTGCGAGCGCTCTTTTTAGAACATGAGGTAAAAAGTCACATTTCAACCACATTAACTGAATGCACAATCTTGCTGATCTTTGATGAAATGCACTGTTGCCCCCTAGTGGCCATTTTCAATACCATGAAATGGTGTTTAAACCCTGTCCTTTGTAGGACATTTTCAGCAAACCCCGAACGCTTACGAAAAATGCCCCCCCAAAAAAAGTGTCAATATTTTTTTAGGGTGAAACTGTTCCACCTAACCCTAAGCAGCACGGTATGTAAGCCACAGCAGCAACAAACAATTTTTGTCACAGATACACTGCACCAAACTATAAGCCGCATGTCGTAACATCAGATATTTACGCAGAAAGATGGAATATGGATTTTTTTTAACTGCCTGCATACAAAAGCACCCCTTTTTTCTTGCACATAATTCATATATACAATCATACAGACATATATCAAATTTACACATCATTACATTTTTATACACGAGCTTATTCAATATACGTAATATTTATATTTCCAATACTATGTTTTTAAACCTCTTTTTGAGCACCACCATTTATTCATATCTTTTCAATTCTGTTTCATAGTTGTTCCATAAGTTGACACCTTGAATAGATACACACTTTTGGTAAAAAAGCCACACTGGACTATAAGCCACAGGGTTCAAACCATGAGCAAAAAGTTGCGGCTTATGGTCCGAAAAATATGCTCATTTAAAAAGACATTAGTTTTTGATAGCGAATGAGTTAATTGAACAAATGTTTCCTCTCAGGGTTACTTTGGAGCCGTGGGCGCTTTGATGGAGCTTCTCAAGACCACCGAGGACCCCTGAGCGGGCTCCTTCCTTTCAATGCTGTGATGTCATCAACTCTGGAAAACACTGCGAACGCCGCAGAGGCTGCTAAAGGAATCACTACAAGACACGAGAACGCGAGAGGAAAAGCCATCGGGGGAATAGCGTGTACATAGTCATCAAAGCGTAGAAGGTTGTACTATGGTAATTACTAATTTATGCTAATTGACTTTGTCCTTGCCTGAATTTTTGATATCGAGCTACTGTAGCATAATGCCCCCGGAAAAGGCGGCGTCTATTTAAGATAAGAGGAACCTAATGCAAAAAGTTGCCCCATTGTGGTCAAATAGGAACTCCACTGCACGTGGCCTTTTTTTTTTTTTTTTTTTTTTCCTTTGGTGAATCCCAATGTGGACCAACTTGGTGTTGTCTTCCGAGCTTAGCTGCAGTTAGCATCTCTTGTCCTTGTCCTGCATCCCCTTGCCTTGTTTTACCAGCGCCGAGCTGTTTCTCGCATTCACGCCACTTGGACCAAGACTTGTATCCGAACCGATGTTGCATGTTCACAAAAAGGTGGTTCGTTAGTCCCGTCAAGCCAACGAAAACGAGGACAAGCGGGAACGAGAAATCCTGCTAAAGTAAAAGCTGCCAATCAAGGCCTTCTGTAGCCACTGAGAGTGGAGCTAATCAGCATAGCTAGTGTGAGGAGCTAACATAGCAAAAGAATCACAACAAGTTAACTCATTCAGTGCCATGGATGAGAATTCCCATCTTTTAAAATAGTCATAACAATAAAATATGAAAAAATTCTGATCAAATGCGTTTTATTAATGGAGGGTAGCTGACACCCACGAATAACGCTTACATAATACAAGCCAATTGAGCATTGTAGTGACAAATGTGACCATTGGATGGCAGTGTTTCCACTCTTAGAAACGCTAAATATATTGGCCCTCTAGAGGGTTCCTTTTCCAATTATACTTGGCACTGAAAGAGTTAAAAAAAAAAAAAAAACAGCCTTCCTTACTTGCTTGGAGCAAAACATTCAGCAAGAAGCTAACCCGGTAGCTAAAAGTTGCGTTAGTAGTCCTGTCAAGCCCACTGGAATGGGAGCAAAACCAGGAAATAGACATCTGCCAAAGTAACAACACTGATCATGGCCTTCCCTGTTCGCTTGATCCTAAACCCTAAATTTGGACAATTTCAAGCTCCTCCGCCACCGCCCTTAAGTGCTTCTGTCTCGCTTTGTGCCATCGACCTTTCAGTTACCTCTTAAAATATTACCCTCAACTTTAGCATTTAGCATTAGCACTGGAGTCATTCGGTCTGAACAAGAAATAAACATCGTCGTTAGCATTAGCAAACATTTTTGGTTTTCTATCAAAACACCGTTATCAAAGCGCACATTCTTCAATTAAGTGTTTTACTTTTCTTTTATCGACTTGGCGCTAATCGTTAAATTGCTAAGAAACAAAAATCCTCTGCCACTTTTCTCACGCCTGTTTCGCTTGTGCGTGCCATCTGAGCTACCCTTAAATACCTCTGTAA
>NC_142376.1:6675000-6690000 GCF_059441005.1 Hippichthys cyanospilos
AGGGGCTAACGAAGTGGGAGAGTGGGGCTAATGGCGCTAAGGACTCTCTGGGTGTCTGGAGAGCCTCTCCACTTCATCAAGTGGGGCTGGAAATAATTGAAACTTCCCTTTCTAAATATTCCCGCATTTGACCGAGTCGATACGCCCGAGTTCAGTTAAGAGTCAGGAGGTATTTTGATTACATCCATATTTTTTGTTTGTTTTTGCAGAACCTAATCCGACCTAGCCTTACTTTTCAGGATGTGGTTTGAGTCCCAGGTTAGCTGTTAGCTTAGCGTAAGGACAGTTCATCCACAACATAACATGATTTTTATCAAACTGGGGTGGAAAAAAGTCATTTTTATCATTAAATATAATTTATATTGTAAACAATAATTTTGTAAGGTGGAGTTTAATTTCTAATTAATTTATTTTTCAATTATTTGGGTAATTATTTGATAGAAATGCTTTAAAACTAAACATGTTATCAGTACAATGTTTTTTAGGAGTAAAATGTATTTCTCAGAATTTTTTATGACAATTCTTTATTGTGTTTTTATCTTGTTGAAGTATTTTTTGTAATTTGTTCCATCAGATGTGTTTTTTTTTGTAATATTAATAATGCAGTTTGCAATCGGTTATCTGTGTCTGAATCGGACATATACTATTTCAAGGTATCAGTGTTCACTATGATTGCCGATACCAGTATTAGTTGCTCTTTTAAAATCAGTAGCTAGAAATTAGAATGGAAAATGTGCCTTATGTTCATGCAATTTTAATAAAAACCCTATATTGGGTTGGATAAGTCTTTCTTTAAAATTATTTTCCATTGTTTGTTGGGGATTTTTTTTTTTCAAAAGTAACTAATGGTGTCAGTGACTGCTAAATTTTGAGTACTCATACAGGTATCAGTTTTTAAAAATAGTAGTATCGAACATTTCTAGTTTTATTGCATTATATAGGGGGCGTACGAGGGGCGGACAATTTAAGGGGGGTACACCATCCACCTATCTTTTGGCAGGAATGGGGTATGCAGTTATGCAATGCGTCTTTCCAGGTCAGCAGTGTTGGTTTAGGTAACATTGCTGGTCAAAGGGTGACCCCCACCCGTCCCACCCTCACCCAAAAGTCGGCGGGAGGGGAGGTGTGTCATCCAGCGTTTTCCTAATCGGGTCGGCCCTGCTATCGCTAATCTATTAGCTTGCCCCCACCGGAGTCACATGCGGTCTTCTTTATGTGCGTCTCAAACGGCTCCTCTCAAAGCAAACTTCTGAGTCGCGGCGGGAGGGGGTACGCGGCGGTGGGTGGGGGGGGGGGGTTGTCGGTAATGGCGGCTATTGTGGTGGCATAAAGGGGCGGTTGACCCCCTCTGCATCCTCGCCCTCCCCCCGCCTTTCGGGGCGGCGGATTCAACAAGTGGCACAAAAGAGAGGCGGCCACGTGACTTGTGCATCTTAGCCTGCAGGAATAGCAAGTAGGTTCATTCAAAGAAGGGGTCCTCATCGTCGCCCCCCCACGACAAAAAAAATGCAAGTCCATTTTGTACCCCCAAAGTTATGACGGCTGACGTGCGGCCATGCTTGAAGTCGGAGCAAACAATAACGTGGCTTGTGTGTACTTAGCTAATGGAAAGAACCCCCCCGTACCAACCCAACCAAACCCCCTGCTGGCCTCCCACAATGGCCGCCTTGGCCATCGTGCCAAGCTAGGCTAAGCTAATGAGGAAATGGGCAACACAACATGTCATTCACAATATCTGCTCTTTCCATTTGGGGAGGGGGGCTATGTTGTCTTGCAGGGTGGGGGTAAAGTAAAGAAACTCAACATCAGACAGATTATCCTCCATTTTTGTTTTCTTTGGCTTTTCGGGACATTCTGGAACAGTAGTTTTCAACTTTTTGTTTTTGGTGTAACCCCCGTGAAATATTTGTTCAGGTAATTACCCCTAAATTATAAAAAGCTGTTCTACAGAGGCACCTCGTCAATAGTGCAAAAATCCATCAGATGACCCAGAGATGATACTGAAAAAGTTTCATGATCTCTTTTATGGAATTGGTGGAAAAAATATATCCTTAGAGATGCTACTCCAAATATAGTTCCAGAGTTTATTAAGTCGTGCGAGTTTTATTTCATCAATAATTAAAATAATGTTTTTTCTTTCATCCCACAATACTTTTTGCTGGTTAGGCGTTCAAAAAATTCACAGGGGTATGTCCGATTTTTTTTAAAAAAAGTTTAGAACCACTGATCTATAAAACCAAAACACGTATTGTCGGAAATGTATCGTTCATGTTTAAAAACATGGGAAGGGCGATTTTTATGTTATGTGGGAAAACAACCGCAACAGCAAAGCATTCTGGGGGATGGAGTTGCACACGTGTCATCTTCCATTCACGTTTACCTCCGCTGAAGAGTTAATATATGTGTGTGCTTGTGTATGTTGCGCGCGGAGGGGGATTATGTATATTTACGCCCGCGCCTCTTAAGTATGCACATATGATTATCGGTGCGCCCTGGCCGCCCGTAAATAAGCGGAACGTCTCAAAAAAGACGATTTCAGCATCTCAACCTTAGCCGTTATGATTAATATTATTATTATTACTGGAAATCAATCGGCGAGGCGACGTTTCTTCTTGCATGAGCGCTTGCTCGCATGCATGAGGGAACCCCGCCACCACCCTCGCCCCCACTTCCCACACATAGAATGAGAGCGCACTGGATCGGAATGCCGAATCACAATTTCCAGCAAGAGGAATCTTTTCATGGCGAATTAGGGAAGAAAAAAATGATGATAAAAAAAAAAGTGGTGGGGGAGGGGGGGGGGGCGCTTAACTCAGGATGGGGCGTTTGCCTGTGTGCGTCTGTGCGCTTCCCTGGGCGGCAGATTTAAGAAGTTTAGCGAAAAGCGAGGCAGAACAGAAGCAGGGAAATTGAATTTACTTGACAATTAAGCGTTGGAATACAACCTAGCGCGCATGCAGCAATGGAGAGAGCAAGAGGGAGGGATGGAGGGATTTAGGGAATATGCAGAGGGAGGAGGAGTGGCGGCTCATTAGGAGAACACAGAATAAATCAAGTGTGTCGCTTTGTGTGCAGTCAGCCTGTCGCTTTTTTTTTCTTCTGGTCCCAGTCGACGTCAGGGCTCTTCAAACTTTGCAGTCTTCACCTTTTGGTGTAATAAACACAGTCCGACGTGGATTCTATTTAAAGGAGCGGTGTGTCAAGATTGGCGGCAAAGTGCGCTATCCAACATTCAAAGTCTTAGTTATTTTCCTGTGGAACTTAAAAAGCAAATGTGCCCTTCTTTTTTTTTATATATATAATTTCATAAACTGTGTATTTTAGTGCTTAAGTCACACTTTAATTGGTTAGCCATGGGTCCCGAGATTGATAGTGATGTTAAAGGGAGAAGTAAGAAGATGATTACTATGGAAACAAAGCTGGAGAATACAAAGAAGCATCGTCACCCTCGCGAGGGAATATGCTCGTAATAACTCACGTAACTCCAAAGGTTAATAAAATTCATTTTTTCCTTTATATATGTTTTAATTTCTAATGTTATTTAATTCTATACATGTATATTATATATAAGTAGTACTTACTATACTATTTTGTGACCGATATTTAATATATATATATAAAATGTTCATGTTTTTACCTGGGGTTTTGCATGCATTAGCTAATTAGCTAATTAGCATAAGTTTCTGTTGCCTGCCATACGACGATTTGGCCTCACGATCCCAACTCCGGTACGAATTAATGTCGTATGGCGGGGGTCCACTGTAAGACCCTGAAACTCCCGGTACCAGACACTGGTACGTAATACCAAAAAAAAAAATTATCAAGTCCTCCTCGGCAGTAGGTGGCGCTATACTGAAAAGGTATGACATCATGCAGTTATTTGCATCATAAAGAGTGGTCTTTGAACACATTTTTTTTTGTTTTTGCCAGTGTATAAATTATTATTTTTTCTAAGAGAAGTATTGGTAACCACACATTAATTTCTAGTATTGATGGGATTTTTTTTTCATGTTTTTTGGAGGATTATGGATAGAAAAGTTGATTATTTGTGTGTCTATTATTTTTTTCAGGATGTGGCTATTATATACGTGTATTCTATGTGTGTGTGCTTTTGTTAAATCATAGGAGGAGTGCGTTTATAGGTGCCTGTGCGCAAAACTTTAAACTTTAAACTTTCCCGCATTAATAGAAGCTTAAAAAAAAAGTGTGGGCTACTGTATTTGCCAATGGGTGTGTGTGAGCACAAGCTGTGTGTGTATTGGCATGTGTGTGTGTGATCTCAGCATTAATTGCGTGTCAGATCAGGGCTTGCATCTAAAGGCGGCCTGTGTGATTATAAATACCCCGCCCCCCGTCCCCGCGGAGATGCTATCCGGCCCCCCCGTCTGCTCCCCCCCTCCCTCGCCTTCTCTTTCCCATGGGGCCTGGGCGGCCACCTCCCAGCAGGCACTGCGCTCTTTTGTTCAATTACAGCTAATGCACAACTTTGCCTCCCCGTCTTCTAATTATATTTTCAAATTAAAACACAAAGAACGTAGCGGGCTCTCACGTACTCGATTAGCACGTCTGCCTCGCAGGCCCGGGGTCCGGGTTCAAATCCTTTGGTGCTCTGGCTTCATCACACTTGAGAAAAAAAACAAACATGTTCATTAATGACTCGTAATTGTCTGCAGTTGGGAATGCTTGTTTGTACATTTGTAGCTCTTATGATTGGCTGGTGTGTTTCATGCTTTTTTTTTCATGAGCGTGTGGTGATTCCATGCAAAATCACCCCAAAAACTGGTGTAGCACAAAATCTCAAATTGTTGGTCTATCGCAGCAAGGGTTTGGGCGCTATGACCCGCCACATTTGCAAATTTCTGACAAAAAGGGGTGTGGCCATCTTCTTTTGGAGCCGTATCCCAAGAAGAAGTGGGTCAATCTTTACAAATGTTGTTATAAAAGGAATTCAACTAACTTGACTTCATATTAGAGATGGAATCGGGCTGATAACTTATATCAAGGTATCGGTACTTGCGATACTAGTATCGGGCGGTTTTACAATCACAAACTCAAAATTACACATTAGAAGAGGAGAAAAGTTCCATTTATTTCATGTTTGTTTTTTTTTTTAAACAAAAAGTCGGAGGCCTTCCTTTAAATTCACCTATCTTTTTATGGGGTGGGGTGGATTTTATCTATCAAAAGTATTAGTGACTTGGCGATTACTTAAGTTGCGTATGTTTACTGATATTGATCCAGAAAAAGTGGTATTGGGCTGTATTGCTGCTACACAAAACATTTGACCTCAAAATGTATGTTTTACAGACCATTTGAGAGACTATGATTTTGAAAAACAATTCAAGGTCACGTGTTTCACTAAATCCATTCAAGGTCAAACTATTGACCAAAGTTGAAGTGTCTTAAGATTTGCAGATTTGAAATCCTAAGTAAAATTGAAGTTTGTGATTAAGAACTATATAAACAATATAGATAGGTTTGACTTAACTAACCCCCCCCCCATTTTCCCCCAACATTTTCCATCGCTAAATTTCTCATGTCAGGGCTAAAAAATCTGTATCTGCTTGGTATCGACTCACAAGTTGTGTGTTGACTCTACTTTGTGCGCGTGTGTGTTTTTTTTTGTGTGTGTGTGAGGGATGCCGTGATAGAACCCGTTTGAAGTCCCGTCATCCCTTTCAGAAGCGAAATAAGAGGTAACATCTGGTTTGCTTGCATCGGAGGAGGCATTTGTGTTAGTGTGTGTTTGCGTGTGCGCACGTAGTGTGCGTACGCGTCCGAAAATAACACGGTCAATGAGAGGTTCCCCGAGTTCAGTCACACTTTGGCAGCGTATGCATCAAACTTGCGCTTCAGTTTTGTCACAAATAGTTCTGGGTCGGTTCGAGGAGGACTTCCTTGATTCTGGTCTGGCGCGGAGGGGGGCTCTTACACCGCAGAAACTTTTTTTTTTTTTTTGAAAAGTTTGGACGAAAGACAGTAAAAGGATTCATGCAGGCTCGCGAGACGGGGAACATTATAACATGGCTTATAGAATGTGACGTATGGAAGTAATATGACTCCACTGCAGAATTTAGTGAATGTGTACTTTTGTCCTTTTCATGCGGAGATATTGTGCCGCATCAGAGACATAACAGTCATATCATGTCAGGAAAAATATGAAAAGACCAGATGAACTTTTTGGGGGACAGAGGTTTGTTTGCTTACTGAAATTTGTGTTTTATTAGTTAATTATGAACACTACCGCTTACCCTCTTTTAATAGGGTGTGCTCATTTATGCAGCCATATTACGTCAGTATTTTTTTTTTTCTTTTACTTGCTCAAATTAGTTTTATAACTGAGTTCTACAGGGAATAAGTCAGATGAATGGCGGTTATGGACTTGTACATGAAAGCCGGAACATCAGTATTTGAATATTGTCTGTCTATATGTGTTGCTGCACCATGTGTGCTTTATTTGTTAACATCATTGGAAAACATTTGAACTTTATTTGGGCAAAGACATGTTCATTTGTGGCAGGTGTGCTAAATTAAATTTGGGTTTGAGTCTTCATTTATGAACTCTAGCACTTTGAAGAGAGTGTGCACGTATATGCAACCATATTATCCAGTTACTTTTTTTTTGACTTTTTTTTGAACTTTTTTTGAAACAATGTTGCACAGGGAATACTGTAAGTCAGATGGATGGTGATGAATTTATGGCATTTTATATCAGTCCTAACATGCTTGTGAGAATTGCCTGCCTGTCTACATGTGTTGCTGTACTATTTGTGCTTTATACTTTTTTTTTTTTAATTGTAGAACATGTGAACATAATTTGGTGCAGAGGCATGTTAACTAATGTGCTAAATTAAGTCTCAGTGCGATCTGATAATTATGAACATTGTCACCTCCCCGGGGTGTGCACATTTATGCAATCATATTTTCTCTATTTATTTTCTTTTCCTGCAGCTTGTTATCATGCCTGCTTTTGCTGCTCCTTCTATTTAAAAGGTGTTAACTAGCACAACATGGATGCTAATATCATTGGCCTATCAACAGCATTTTGCGTTGTGTGTTAGCATTAAGCTAGCAGACTTTGGCAAGTTATGCGGTTGGTTTAATGCACAATGTGTAATTCACTTTGTTTTATGTTTAAACATCAGCTGGATGGACTCATACACAACTTGAAGCAAGTAGTTGGCTTCTATTTTGATTTACAACCTCGTTCCGGATTTACCCCGCACCCTTTCACACCGCTACTGTCCTACCTCCGATAATACCTCAGAAGCTGGAAATTTTGCGGGTGTGTTGTTTTCACGCAGAGCAAGGACTTGGGGAGGAAAAAAAAGTCATAAAATTCATGGCAGTGTGAAAGCGGCTTTTGAAGGAGAAGCGTAAGGAGTAACAACGTTTTGCTCGTGACGTACGCTAGCACTTGTTAGCTCGCATTTCATCCATTTAGACATTTAATGGTGCGGTTTTCACACTTTTTATGCGTCTACAGGGCCGTATTTCCAGACGCGACTCTAATGCGGCGTTGTATATATTTGAATTTATTTCTTTGTGGATGACATCACTTTCGCTGGTTGCTCGCTGTTGTGCTTGTTGTCATCTGCTAGCAGTTTGTCCCAAACGGAGACAGACGTGGATCGCATGCTTCACAAAGCTGGGAATTCATGCAACATGTTGGCTTGCTGTTTGCTTCTTTTTTTTTTTTTCATCCTTACTTTTTTCTTTTCTTTTTTTTTTCCTGAACCCTCATTCCATATGATGTTGTCATGCACACTCGCTTGTGCCTGCATGCCCTTATAGGAGTACGCTACTTGCCCTGTATGCAGAAAAAAAAAAAAAAAAACGACAGCACTCTTAGTAGAGCGGAAACCTCCGCCAAGGCTGAGTGACATTGACACATTGTGTTTTGTGTTGTTTTGGTTCCGCGTGCTCATTAATTCTGGTACATAAAGTATTGTTGTGTTTTTTGTGTAGTGCCCTTTAAAAAATAAAAAATAAAATCAAGATCCATGTCATTATCCTCCTTGTGTAAAATGACCAATTAATTTTATTCCAAATCAAAATAGATACACTCAATAATATACACAAAAATCATAAAGTTGTCGATGGCTTTGGACTCTTCCACTCCAGTCCTGCTGGTGGCAGTATTGTTTATTAGTAAAGTAATTGTTCTTTTGATCAAAGCAGAACCAGAAAAAGTTATGCTGGAAATTAGTTTTCTTATTCCTGTTTGGGGTCAGGTGGTATGTGGCTGTTTCTCGGTTCTGTAAGGCAGTAAGAAACTGTGAAGATATACAAATATATGCTGTTACAACAAATAAACATCATGTCATATATAATGTCAATAATAATAAGTAGGGGTTTTGTTTAGCTCCTTTTTTTAATGAGTACTCCAGTTTTGAGTACGTGCAAAATTTTCCTCCTAAAATTAATGACAGATCATATTCCAGTAAAGCATTTTCCTTAAAAAAAAAATCATGAAATAATGGCCTTTTTTTTCTAATTTTGAATTCTACTTTGTGATCAATATCGAAACCTTGAAAGAGAATTAGAAACTAACTATAATTATGAATAAAGTTTAAAGCTGTTGTTTTTTTTTTGTTTGTCCACAATGCTACTCCACAGTCCTGTATCTAGTGGTGAGACTTGTTTTAAAGCATTGTTTTGTTTTTACAAGTGGAATAACCCTTAAAAAAGCCATACAATAGTCTAGTAAATGGTGGTTAATTTTGTAAGTATATTTTTTTTTTCTAAAAGCAGGATTGAACTCATAATGATCAAATAAATTGCTAAAAACAATCTAACATTTTTTTGGGTTTGATTTTTATTTTTGCATTGTTTTAAGTCAGTGAAGAAAATAAATTTAGTAAATGTAAAAAAAAAACAAAAAACAAGTGAAATCTATGCAAATAAACCTGAAATAAATTAGATAACAATAAAGCTATAAATGTCCTTTGTATCCAGCTCGTTTACTACATTCACAGTAAAATGGAACAGTACTTAATTAGTGTGTTTTGTGTTTCTCTGCAGACGTCCTGGAACCGAGACCACGACGACACGGCGTCCACGCGTTCCGGGGGCACGCCTGGCCCGTCCAGCGGCGGCCACACGTCGCACAGCGGCGACAACAGCAGCGAGCAAGGTAAGGCCGCTTTGTTGCACGTGGCGCTCGCCGCGTTGCATCAGCTGCGTCAAGGCCGGCCGCTCGTCTTGCAAGTGTTTTGTAAGAGTTGCTGCTGAGAAAGCCTTGCGGACCCCCAGACACCTTCTTAAAGCGACAGCGACCCGTTGGCTGACTACAGCAGCCTCAAACCTGTTGGTACTGATAGAATGTTGTTCTAATAATATTGTCGTGATAACAATCAGTTATCTTTTACTTGAAATGACTGATTTGGCATCTCTGTTTTGCTGCAGTGGTCTGTTTCCTAACTGCCCAAAGTCTAATAATGATGAAAATTCAAAGATGTTTTATACTCCGTAGTGTCCAGGTTGCTGCAGTTGTCCCGTTTTTGTCGCCCTCATTCTCCTCTTTTATACAGTTGCAAAGAAATCGTAGTCGGTGAAGGTATGCTTTGAGGTGGTAAAATCAAATCGGCATACAAAAAATGCCATACTGCTGAATGCCGAAGGAATGTGCTCCATAGTGTCTATTTTGCTGCCTCACCCCAGTTTCATACTGCTCTCAATCCCTTCTTAGTTGTCAAATAGCCATGTTAACATATAGAAGTAACACAAAGTAAACTTGCATAAATTGGAGCTGGATACTGCAGGATTATGCTCCTTTGTACAAAAACAAAAAAAAAAAACGTGTGAACAAGCCTAAACCCCGTACGCTGCGGGATTATGCTCCATCGTCGCCATAGTCTCCGTATCCTGGTTTCTTCTTGCTGCCCTCAGCTATCATGTGACTTTGATTTCCACGTCATGATTCAAAAATTAAAAAGCTGACTATACGTACTGACATGCCTTAACTTTTGACCTCTGCACTACTCCCTAGTCTCTTTTTAGCTGCGGCAGCCCTCAATCTTAACTTGAATATGAATTTTCAGTATTTTCATCGCATTTACTCTATACAACTAGAAATGACCGATCATAAACATACCATAATACTCGCTCAGACTTTTGCTTTGTCTTATCCGTCGTCTCCACATTAATGCATCGCTCAACTCTCCTCGTCACATCGGCCGCTTTACATAAAAGCTTCATAATTGTAGTTTTTGAAAACAACATCACACTAGTAAATTGCTTATACTCCGGAAACGGCATCAGACTCCGTAGTCTCCAATTTGCTGCAGCACAGAGGTTGTATACCTCTCAACCTTCATGGCGGGAGGGTATTTGACGGAACATATTTGAGCGAGTGGCTTCCTGACTGTGTCAATCAAGAGCATTAGGCTGCTTTATTATGGGGTGTACCTAATAAAGTGGCTGACATATAGCGCTACAGTAGACAGGAAAAATAAGCAACTTCATATATTATTAAAGATGAGTTTGCAGGGTTAGCTAGTGATAAGAAGTAGACGCCCTCACCTTTATAGTTTCTCCTCCAATAAGTGGACATTCTGTGCTTGCGTGTGTATTGTGCCAATACATTATCGTTTCCTTGTTGTCATTCCCGGTTGCAGACATGTTTGGAGAAAGGCCTTGTTCCTCCTGTTTGTATAGTTTTGGTTGGCTTGGCTTTAAGGGTGGAAGAATGTGGACAAAAGTCTGTGTTGGAACCCTCTAACCTTTAAGTCTGAACATAAAGGGTTGCTAACTTGTTTTCCCAATCACTATTGGTCTACTATTTTCATCAATGACAGGAATGTTGAAATATTTCTACTTAAAAGCAGGGGAGGAATGCCAATTCTGTCATGTTTAGTTTTTTTTCGCTGTCTTGTTTATCGACACGCCTACTTTAGATATAATTTTGTCATTTTGCAGTCGTCAAACTTGCTTTTTACTGGGGAAAAAAAAAGCCACAATGCGGTTTACCATCTTACTTGTATTTATTACAAAACCTGTTAATAATGATAACAGGAATTTTAACAGATCCTATGTAAGCTTTGCTGCCTGACCTTTAACGCGTTCAGTGCCATAGACAATAATTCTTGTCTTTTAAAACAATCATAACAATATTAAATCATGAAATTCCCATTAAATACGTTTTTATGGAGTGTAGCTGACACCCTTGACTAATGCTTACCTAATATAAGCCAATTGAGCAGTGTAGTGATAACTGTGACCATTGAATGGCAGTGTTTCTACACATACAACATAGTTATTACCCACATGCAATTCAAAGTAAGGAATGGAAGTCAATCTTTCATACGATACCAACCATATTTACATAGACATAGCACACAATATTCTGTTGGCCTTGAAAGCTGAGTGAAAATGCTAAATATACTAGAGGTTTCCTTTTCCTATGTGATAGATGCGAGAGTTGGAAAAGGCAATTTCAGCAAAGTGTTTCACTGTACACGTACTTCATATGTGTCATACCGTACTCATACCATGTTGTGTTTATCGTGTTCCAACCCTTTCCTCTACGCTACATTCAGTAATTATGACGTACAGGAACTTCATAAGCTTGTGGTGGGCCGCTGTCCAAATATTTTTAGCCCTTCTGGTGTGTCTTCATTTGAAGGCTCTTTCAATTATGGAATTATAGTATATTTCTATACATCCTTCCACTTTCTAGCTTCTAATCATATCCTTGGCTATATTTGCTGCATTTTCATGCTAAATTCTGCGTACTGTTGTGGTTCTGTGGCGTGAGGCATTCAGGCTCCCTTGTGCTTTTCGCGAGTGACTCCACAAGCCTCAATTCGTGCTGCGAGGAATCTCGACTATCAGCAAGGACGCAAACTGTATATGCAGGAGACGTGAAGCTTACATACAATAACATGATTATTACTTCCTTAATTGGGTTAGAGGCTGTTAACATGTGTCTAGCGAATGTTTATTGTCTTCGCGGGGTTCACGTTGCATATGTTATTGGAACACGGGGTGGTGTGTATTACACACACACGCACACACACATACAGAGACAGGAGTAAGTACCGGAGGCCATGTTGGACGCGTTTCAGTATTTATGTGGGTTAGGAGCTCATATTTGCCACTGTCAGTCACTCTGTAATCCCGCTAAGCTGGTTATTTATCTGTTTGTGGCGTCCCCCCCTCCTCACCCCAAACGCTTTCATCTCCCACCTACTCTCCCCTGTCTCGCTTTCATTCCGCCGCCGATTGTTCAGCCTCCCACTCGCTCTCCCCGAAACGCCGCCTTTTGTTTATCTTCACCTCACAAACTTTCTCCCTCCTCTTCACGTTTGCTTCGTATCTCCTCCTTCCCCGTGTTGTTGTTGTTTTTGTTTTCGCTTTTGATTTCCTCTCTTCCTTCCACTCTTCCGCCTGCGATTGAGTCCTCCCTGACCTTTTCCCTCTCCCACCTTCCTCGTTGCCCCCCCTGCTCCCTCTTCCTCCGGAGAAAGATGTCGGCTACCCGAGTGCTCCCAGCGATTTTTTTTTTTCTTTTTTTTTTCCCTGCCTCACTGAACACCTCACTGGACAGCGGTAGAAACATCCTCCACCTCTTCAGTCCAAGGATACACGAATAGGACTGACAGATATAAACTCACATGCAAACAAGCCTTTTCACTGTTTGCTGTAGGATTGTGCTCCGTAGTCTCCCCTTTACTGCAATAGCCTTGTTTCCATTCTTTTCCATTTGCCAACGCATTTAATATTTGTGAACGCGCGGCTAAAAAAAATAAAAAATATAAAAATAAACACCACGCCAACATGCCCTTTTGAACAATTTGTGAGCCGGATTCTCCACTTTGCTCAAGTAGCCCCCTTTCTTTCTGCTCAAAGTCTCCTCCCAATTCTTAAAATTTTCCCAATACTCTTATATTACATGTCTAGAAATGACCAAAAATAACATGCTTGCGAGTTGGTGGATCACTGTAAATTCCAACAGTCACCATTTTGCTGCAGCAACCCTTTTACTGGCGGCCCTCAGTCTCCGTTTGATTGCTCTGTAACAAGGCAGCATGGAAATGGCAAAGAATATCAAAAGGTGAACGCATGTTAGCTTACGATGCTAAATTTTTCTCCACCGTCGCCTCTTTGATGTAGTCACCAGATTTTCTTGGTGCCCGATTCTCTCTCACATCTGAATGTCACAACATTGTGACATAGCTAGAGGATACATAACTAGAAATTACCCCAAAAAATAACACACATGCTAACTCGACGTTGTAGGACTATTTATGCTCGTCAGTGTCCATTTTGCTGCAGTAGATAGATTTCCTGATGATATGAATAAACCCATGCCAACATGGCCTAGTAACGAATGCCGGTGCATGATTGTGCTCCGCAGTCTCCACTTTGCTGCAGCAGCCTCCGTTTCTGGCTGTCCTCAGTCTCTTATTTATTTTGACATGTACACATCTAGACATGTCAAAACTTTAATGTACATGTTAGCTCACTGTGTTGTAACACACTCCACAGTCTCCACTTTGTTGTACATGCCCGGTTTCTTGGTGTCATATAGACCTTAAATTGGCCTTTGGGAGCTTTTTGGGCACGTGGGGGATCCCCAAAAAGGCCATTCATAAACAAGGAGACTTCTCCGCACGCTTGTATCTTTAGTGTCACACACACTCCGCCTCGCACGATCCTGCGCAACAGTGAACCTCGCAGGGAGCTGTTTTCCTTGGCCTGGGCCCGCATTCTCCTCTTTTACAAATGCTGTGGGTAATTGGTGATACATATCTAATACGGCCAGTCATCGCCTCGCTCCCTGGATGCTTCTGACAGGCGGCGGTGAAGAAGGAGAAAAGGAAAGCTGTGTGGCGTCCAAAAAAAAGCGCAAACACTCAGTGGTGTGTTCTTGTGTTTCCCCCTCGCACGCCAAGCAAGAAGGAGCGCTTTCTTTTCTCGGCGGGGCCGCAAACGTGATCTGATTTTTCTTTTTAAACATATCGTACGAGTGTAAAAAAAGAGTGAATATTAGTGTTAACAGTATTTAAAAAAAAAAAATCCAAAAACGCAAAAGGCACAAGCAGTTGATGATTTGAAACCCATGAAGGAAGATTAAAATTCTGTAATGTACCAGACCAATCGCACTCTTCCAAAGTTATTCAATATTATGAATGAAAAACACTCTAGTTTAGCATTGGCTAACGCCAATGGCGGCTAGATGGAAACATCTGGGCTAATAGTGAGGGACTAATTAACAGCACCATCGCTGTTACTGCTGCTGCTGGCGAGGAGGGCGAAAAAAGAAAAAAAAAGACTTTGGAGACGTTCCCTTTTTATGTGCCAAACAAATGTGGATTCTTTTTTTTTTGTACGTATATGCCGATGGAATCCAGTGAGCGCTGCGAAAGACGTAAGGGGGGGAAAAAATGGCACTGTTAAGCTTGTGGTCAAGGCATAAACACCCGAGCTGGGAATGCGGCATGGGAGCCACAAAAAAAAAAAAAGAAGTGGTTCTCCTAATTGCTCACAGTGAGACGGCGGCGGTGCCGTGTGTAAAAAGGCCTCGTTAAAGTTGGGATTTTATATAAAGGCACATTAGCAGGCTCGCGCTTACTCGCGGCTTGCTTTGGCCACTTCAAAGCGGGGAAAAACACAGCGCCTTGAACTCATCACCAAAAAGGAGTCAACGTTCTCCAGCTATATCCCAGTTGCACGTAAAACAATTTTTCCAAAAATTTCAGAGAAATTTTCGATTGGAATATCCCCAAAAATAATCTTCAAGTATGCAAATCTGGAGTGCCGAACTGGGAGGGCACATATATTAAGTTCATATTTGATTCTAGATTAAGTTTTATTGGTTTATGCATAGTAATACTTCACAATTAAATTAGTATTCTGTTCACTTCTCCGAGCAGACTACATTCCATAATCGTGCAAAATTAATAAAATAAATTAGTTTTCAATTGTATAGTTTTTTTGTTTTGTTTGTTTTTCTTCCCCCTCTCCCACCCAAAAAATTCAAATTTGACAATTTTA